>NC_142439.1:60907500-60915000 GCF_059453495.1 Arachis ipaensis | reverse complement strand
TAAAAAAAACAAAAAAAAACAAAAAAAAAAAACCGGAAAAAAAATCTGGAAAAAAACTGTGAAAAAAAACCGGAGGAGCTTGCCAAAGATGAGGCCATTACGGCTCGCCTTTAGGTGTCCTCCTCGGGATAGCGTCATTTAAAGAACGAGGGTCAGCAGAACGTATAAAAAAAAAAAAAAAAAAAAAAAAACCCGAAAAAAAAAACTGTGAAAAAAACCGGAGGAGCTTGCCAAAGATGAGGCCATTAAGGCTCACCTTTAGGTGTCCTCCTCGGGATAGCGTCATTTAAAGAACGAGGGTCAGCGGAAGGTAAAAAAAAAAAAAAAAAAAAAAATAGGAAAAAAAAATCTGGAAAAAAACTGTGAAAAAAACCGGAGGAGCTTGCCAAAGATGAGGCCATTACGGCTCGCCTTTCGGTGTCCTCCTCGGGATAGCGTCATTTAAAGAACGAGGGTCAGCAGAACGTAAAAAAAAAAAAAAAAAAAAAAAAAAAAAAAAAAAACCCAGAAAAAAAAAACTGTGAAAAAAACCGGAGGAGCTTGCCAAAGATGAGGCCATTAAGGCTCACCTTTAGGTGTCTTTCTCGGGATAGCGTCATTTAAAGAACGAGGGTCAGCAGAACGTTAAAAAAAAAAAAAAAAAAAAAAAAAAAAAACCGAAAAATAAATCTGGAATAAAACTGTGAAAAAAACCGGAGGAGCTTGCCAAAGATGAGGCCATTACGGCTCGCCTTTAGGTGTCCTCCTCGGGATAGCGTCATTTAAAGAACGAGGGTCAGCAGAACGTAAAAAAAAAAAAAAAAAAAAAAAAAACCGGAAAAAAAACTCTGGAAAAAAACTGTTAAAAAAAACCGGAGGAGCTTGCCAAAGATGAGGCTATTAAGGCTCACCTTTAGGTGTCCTCCTCGGGATAGCGTCATTTAAAGAACGAGGGTCAGCGGAAGGTAATAAAAAAAAAAAAAAAAAAAAACCGGAAAAAAATATCTGAAAAAAAACCGGAAAAAAAATCTGGAAAAAAACTGTGAAAAAAACCGGAGGAGCTTGCCAAAGATGAGACCATTACGGCTCGCCTTTCGGTGTCCTCCTCGGGATAGCGTCATTTAAAGAACGAGGGTCAGCAGAACGTAAAAAAAAAAAAAAAAAAAAAAAAAAAAAAAAAAAAAAAAAAGAAACCGGAAAAAAAATCTGGAAAAATACTGTGAAAAAAACCGGAGGAGCTTGCCAAAGATGAGGCCATTACGGCTCGCCTTTAGGTGTCCTCCTCGGGATAGCGTCATTTAAAGAACGAGGGTCAGCAGAACGTAAAAAAAAACAAAAAAAAAAAACCGGAAAAAAAATCTGGAAAAAAACTGAAAAAAAACCGGAGGAGCTTGCCAAAGATGAGGCCATTACGGCTCGCCTTTAGGTGTCCTCCTCGGGATAGCGTCATTTAAAGAACGAGGGTCAGCAGAACGTAAAAAAAAAAAAAAAAAAAAAAAAAACCCGAAAAAAAAAAACTGTGAAAAAAACCGGAGGAGCTTGCCAAAGATGAGGCCATTAAGGCTCACCTTTAGGTGTCCTCCTCGGGATAGCGTCATTTAAAGAACGAGGGTCAGCGGAAGGTAAAAAAAAAAAAAAAAAATAGGAAAAAAAAATCTGGAAAAAAACTGTGAAAAAAACCGGAGGAGCTTGCCAAAGATGACGCCATTACGGCTCGCGTTTCGGTGTCCTCCTCGGGATAGCGTCATTTAAAGAACGAGGGTCAGCAGAACGTAAAAAAAAAAAAAAAAAAAAAAAAAAAAAAAAAAAAAAAAAAAAACCCGGAAAAAAAAAAACTGTGAAAAAAACCGGAGGAGCTTGCCAAAGATGAGGCTATTAAGGCTCACCTTTAGGTGTCCTCCTCGGGATAGCGTCATTTAAAGAACGAGGGTCAGCGGAAGGTAAAAGATAAAAAATAAAAAAATAAAACCGGAAAAAAATCTGAAAAAAAACCGGAAAAAAAATCTGGAAAAAAACTGTGAAAAAAACCGGAGGAGCTTACCAAAGATGAGGCTATTACGGCTCCCCTTTAGGTGTCCTCCTCGGGATAGCGTCATTTAAAGAACGAGGGTCAGCAGAACGTAAAAAAAAAAAAAAAATACCGGAAAAAAAATCTGGAAAATAAAACTGTGAAAAAAAAACCGGAGGAGCTTACCAAAGATGAGGCCATTACGGCTCGCCTTTCGGTGTCCTCCTCGGGATAGCGTCATTTAAAGAACGAGGCTCAGCAGAACGTAAAAAAAAAAAAAAAAAAAAAAAAAAACCGAAAAAAAAAATATGGAAAAAAAATTGTGAAAAAAACCGGAGGAGCTTGCCAAAGATGAGGCTATTACGGCTCACCTTTAGGTGTCCTCCTCGGGATAGCGTCATTTAAAGAACGAGGGTCAGCAGAACGTAAAAAAAAAAAAAAAAAAAAAAAAAAAAAAAAACCGGAAAAAAATCTGGAATAAAACAGTGAAAAAAAACCGGAGGAGCTTGCCAAAGATGAGGCCATTACGGCTCGCCTTTAGGTCTCCTCCTCGGGATAGCGTCATTTAAAGAACGAGGGTCAGCAGAAGGAATAAAAAAAAAAAAAACGGAAAAAAAATCTAGAAAAAAACTGTGAAAAAAACCGGAGGAGCTTGCCAAAGATGAGGCCATTACGGCTCGCCTTTAGGTGTCCTCCTCGGGATAGCGTCATTTAAAGAACGAGGGTCAGCAGAACGTGAAAAAAAAAAAAAACCCGAAAAAAAAAAACTGTGAAAAAAACCGGAGGAGCTTGCCAAAGATGAGGCCATTAAGGCTCACCTTTAGGTGTCCTCCTCGGGATAGCGTCGTTTAAAGAACGAGGGTCAGCGGAAGGTAAAAAAAAAAATAGGAAAAAAAAATCTGGAAAAAAACTGTGAAAAAAACCGGAGGAGCTTGCCAAAGATGAGGCCATTACGGCTCGCCTTTCGGTGTCCTCCTCGGGATAGCGTCATTTAAAGAACGAGGGTCAGCAGAACGTAAAAAAAAAAAAAAAAAAAAAAAAAAAAAAAAAAAAAAAAAAACCCGGAAAAAAAAAACTGTGAAAAAAACCGGAGGAGCTTGCCAAAGATGAGGCCATTAAGGCTCACCTTTAGGTGTCTTCCTCGGGATAGCGTCATTTAAAGAACGAGGGTCAGCAGAACGTTAAAAAAAAAAAAAAAAAAAAAAAAAAAAAAAAAACCGAAAAATAAATCTGGAATAAAACTGTGAAAAAAACCGGAGGAGCTTGCCAAAGATGAGGCCATTACGGCTCGCCTTTAGGTGTCCTCCTCGGGATAGCGTCATTTAAAGAACGAGGGTCAGCGGAAGGTAAAAAAAGAAAAAAAAAAAACCGGAAAAAAAAATCTGGAAAAAAACTGTGAAAAAAATCGGAGGAGCTTGCCAAAGATGAGGCCATTACGGCTCGCCTTTCGGTGTCCTCCTCGGGATAGCGTCATTTAAAGAACGAGGGTCAGCAGAACGTAAAAAAAAAAAAAAAAAAAAAAAAAAAAAGAACCGGAAAAAAAATGTGGAAAAAAACTGTGAAAAAAACCGGAGGAGATTGCCAAAGATGAGGCCATTACGGCTCGCCTTTAGGTGTCCTCCTCGGGATAGCGTCATTTAAAGAACGAGGGTTAGCAGAACGTAAAAAAAAAAAAAAAAAAAAAAAAAAAAAAAAAAAAAAAAAAAAAAAAAAAAAAAAAAAAAAAAAAAAAAACCGGAAAAAAAAATCTGGAAAAAAACTGTGAAAAAAAACCGGAGGAGCTTGCCAAAGATGAGGCTATTAAGGCTCACCTTTAGGTGTCCTCCTCGGGATAGCGTCATTTAAAGAACGAGGGTCAGCGGAAGGTAAAAAAAAAAAAAAAAAAAAAAAAAAAAAAAAAACGGAAAAAAAAATCTGAAAAAAAACCGGAAAAAAAATCTGGAAAAAAACTGTGAAAAAAACCGGAGGAGCTTGCCAAAGATGAGACCATTACGGCTCGCCTTTCGGTGTCCTCCTCGGGATAGCGTCATTTAAAGAACGAGGGTCAGCAGAACGTAAAAAAAAAAAAAAAAAAAAAACCGGAAAAAAAATCTGGAAAAATACTGTGAAAAAAACCGGAGGAGCTTGCCAAAGATGAGGCCATTACGGCTCGCCTTTAGGTGTCCTCCTCGGGATAGCATCATTTAAAGAACGAGGGTCAGCAGAACGTAAAAAAAAACAAAAAAAAACAAAAAAAAAAAACCGGAAAAAAAATCTGGAAAAAAACTGTGAAAAAAAACCGGAGGAGCTTGCCAAAGATGAGGCCATTACGGCTCGCCTTTAGGTGTCCTCCTCGGGATAGCGTCATTTAAAGAACGAGGGTCAGCAGAACGTAAAAAAAAAAAAAAAAAAAAAAAACCCGAAAAAAAAAACTGTCAAAAAAACCGGAGGAGCTTGCCAAAGATGAGGCCATTAAGGCTCACCTTTAGGTGTCCTCCTCGGGATAGCGTCATTTAAAGAACGAGGGTCAGCGGAAGGTAAAAAAAAAAAAAAAAAAAAAAATAGGAAAAAAAAATCTGGAAAAAAACTGTGAAAAAAACCGGAGGAGCTTGCCAAAGATGAGGCCATTACGGCTCGCCTTTCGGTGTCCTCCTCGGGATAGCGTCATTTAAAGAACGAGGGTCAGCAGAACGTAAAAAAAAAAAAAAAAAAAAAAAAAAAAAAAAAAAAAAAAAAAAAAAAAAAAAAAACCCGGAAAAAAAAAACTGTGAAAAAAACCGGAGGAGCTTGCCAAAGATGAGGCCATTAAGGCTCACCTTTAGGTGTCTTCCTCGGGATAGCGTCATTTAAAGAACGAGGGTCAGCAGAACGTTAAAAAAAAAAAAAAAAAAAAAAAAAAAAAAAACCGAAAAAAAATCTGGAATAAAACTGTGAAAAAAACCGGAGGAGCTTGCCAAAGATGAGGCCATTACGGCTCGCCTTTAGGTGTCCTCCTCGGGATAGCGTCATTTAAAGAACGAGGGTCAGCGGAAGGTAAAAAAAGAAAAAAAAAAAACCGGAAAAAAAAATCTGGAAAAAAACTGTGAAAAAAATCGGAGGAGCTTGCCAAAGATGAGGCCATTACGGCTCGCCTTTCGGTGTCCTCCTCGGGATAGCGTCATTTAAAGAACGAGGGTCAGCAGAACGTAAAAAAAAAAAAAAAAAAAAAAAAAAAAAAAAAAAGAACCGGAAAAAAAATGTGGAAAAAAACTGTGAAAAAAACCGGAGGAGATTGCCAAAGATGAGGCCATTACGGCTCGCCTTTAGGTGTCCTCCTCGGGATAGCGTCAATTAAAGAACGAGGGTTAGCAGAACGTAAAAAAAAAAAAAAAAAAAAAAAAAAAAAAAAAAAAAAAAAAAAAAAAAAAAAAAAAAACCGGAAAAAAAAATCTGGAAAAAAACTGTGAAAAAAAACCGGAGGAGCTTGCCAAAGATGAGGCTATTAAGGCTCACCTTTAGGTGTCTTCCTCGGGATAGCGTCATTTAAAGAACGAGGGTCAGCAGAACGTTAAAAAAAAAAAAAAAAAAAAAAAAAAAAAAAAAAAACCGAAAAATAAATCTGGAATAAAACTGTGAAAAAAACCGGAGGAGCTTGCCAAAGATGAGGCCATTACGGCTCGCCTTTAGGTGTCCTCCTCGGGATAGCGTCATTTAAAGAACGAGGGTCAGCGGAAGGTAAAAAAAGAAAAAAAAAAAACCGGAAAAAAAATCTGGAAAAAAACTGTGAAAAAAATCGGAGGAGCTTGCCAAAGATGAGGCCATTACGGCTCGCCTTTCGGTGTCCTCCTCGGGATAGCGTCATTTAAAGAACGAGGGTCAGCAGAACGTAAAAAAAAAAAAAAAAAAAAAAAAAAAAAAAAAGAACCGGAAAAAAAATGTGGAAAAAAACTGTGAAAAAAACCGGAGGAGATTGCCAAAGATGAGGCCATTACGGCTCGCCTTTAGGTGTCCTCCTCGGGATAGCGTCATTTAAAGAACGAGGGTTAGCAGAACGTAAAAAAAAAAAAAAAAAAAAAAAAAAAAAAAAAAAAATCTGGAAAAAAACTGTGAAAAAAAACCGGAGGAGCTTGCCAAAGATGAGGCTATTAAGGCTCACCTTTAGGTGTCCTCCTCGGGATAGCGTCATTTAAAGAACGAGGGTCAGCGGAAGGTAAAAAAAAAAAAAAAAAAAAAAAAAAAAAAACGGAAAAAAAAATCTGAAAAAAAACCGGAAAAAAAATCTGGAAAAAAACTGTGAAAAAAACCGGAGGAGCTTGCCAAAGATGAGACCATTACGGCTCGCCTTTCGGTGTCCTCCTCGGGATAGCGTCATTTAAAGAACGAGGGTCAGCAGAACGTAAAAAAAAAAAAAAAAAAAACCGGAAAAAAAATCTGGAAAAATACTGTGAAAAAAACCGGAGGAGCTTGCCAAAGATGAGGCCATTACGGCTCGCCTTTAGGTGTCCTCCTCGGGATAGCATCATTTAAAGAACGAGGGTCAGCAGAACGTAAAAAAAAACAAAAAAAAACAAAAAAAAAAAACCGGAAAAAAAATCTGGAAAAAAACTGTGAAAAAAAACCGGAGGAGCTTGCCAAAGATGAGGCCATTACGGCTCGCCTTTAGGTGTCCTCCTCGGGATAGCGTCATTTAAAGAACGAGGGTCAGCAGAACGTAAAAAAAAAAAAAAAAAAAAAAAAACCCGAAAAAAAAAACTGTCAAAAAAACCGGAGGAGCTTGCCAAAGATGAGGCCATTAAGGCTCACCTTTAGGTGTCCTCCTCGGGATAGCGTCATTTAAAGAACGAGGGTCAGCGGAAGGTAAAAAAAAAAAAAAAAAAAAAATAGGAAAAAAAAATCTGGAAAAAAACTGTGAAAAAAACCGGAGGAGCTTGCCAAAGATGAGGCCATTACGGCTCGCCTTTCGGTGTCCTCCTCGGGATAGCGTCATTTAAAGAACGAGGGTCAGCAGAACGTAAAAAAAAAAAAAAAAAAAAAAAAAAAAAAAAAAAAAAAAAAAAAAAAAAAAAAACCCGGAAAAAAAAAACTGTGAAAAAAACCGGAGGAGCTTGCCAAAGATGAGGCCATTAAGGCTCACCTTTAGGTGTCTTCCTCGGGATAGCGTCATTTAAAGAACGAGGGTCAGCAGAACGTTAAAAAAAAAAAAAAAAAAAAAAAAAACCGAAAAAAAATCTGGAATAAAACTGTGAAAAAAACCGGAGGAGCTTGCCAAAGATGAGGCCATTACGGCTCGCCTTTAGGTGTCCTCCTCGGGATAGCGTCATTTAAAGAACGAGGGTCAGCGGAAGGTAAAAAAAGAAAAAAAAAAAACCGGAAAAAAAAATCTGGAAAAAAACTGTGAAAAAAATCGGAGGAGCTTGCCAAAGATGAGGCCATTACGGCTCGCCTTTCGGTGTCCTCCTCGGGATAGCGTCATTTAAAGAACGAGGGTCAGCAGAACGTAAAAAAAAAAAAAAAAAAAAAAAAAAAAAAAAAAAAGAACCGGAAAAAAAATGTGG
>NC_142439.1:60895000-60897500 GCF_059453495.1 Arachis ipaensis | reverse complement strand
CAAAGATGAGGCCATTAAGGCTCACCTTTAGGTGTCCTCCTCGGGATAGCGTCATTTAAAGAACGAGGGTCAGCGGAAGGTAAAAAAAAAAAAAAAAAAAAAAATAGGAAAAAAAAATCTGGAAAAAAACTGTGAAAAAAACCGGAGGAGCTTGCCAAAGATGAGGCCATTACGGCTCGCCTTTCGGTGTCCTCCTCGGGATAGCGTCATTTAAAGAACGAGGGTCAGCAGAACGTAAAAAAAAAAAAAAAAAAAAAAAAAAAAAAAAAAAAAAACCCGGAAAAAAAAAACTGTGAAAAAAACCGGAGGAGCTTGCCAAAGATGAGGCCATTAAGGCTCACCTTTAGGTGTCTTCCTCGGGATAGCGTCATTTAAAGAACGAGGGTCAGCAGAACGTTAAAAAAAAAAAAAAAAAAAAAAAAAAAAAAAAAAAAACCGAAAAAAAATCTGGAATAAAACTGTGAAAAAAACCGGAGGAGCTTGCCAAAGATGAGGCCATTACGGCTCGCCTTTAGGTGTCCTCCTCGGGATAGCGTCATTTAAAGAACGAGGGTCAGCGGAAGGTAAAAAAAGAAAAAAAAAAAACCGGAAAAAAAAATCTGGAAAAAAACTGTGAAAAAAATCGGAGGAGCTTGCCAAAGATGAGGCCATTACGGCTCGCCTTTCGGTGTCCTCCTCGGGATAGCGTCATTTATAGAACGAGGGTCAGCAGAACGTAAAAAAAAAAAAAAAAAAAAAAAAAAAAAAAAAAAAAAAAAAAAGAACCGGAAAAAAAATGTGGAAAAAAACTGTGAAAAAAACCGGAGGAGATTGCCAAAGATGAGGCCATTACGGCTCGCCTTTAGGTGTCCTCCTCGGGATAGCGTCATTTAAAGAACGAGGGTTAGCAGAACGTAAAAAAAAAAAAAAAAAAAAAAAAAAAAAAAAAAAAAAAAAAAAAAAAAAAAAAAAAAAAAAAAAAAAAAAACCGGAAAAAAAAATCTGGAAAAAAACTGTGAAAAAAAACCGGAGGAGCTTGCCAAAGATGAGGCTATTAAGGCTCACCTTTAGGTGTCCTCCTCGGGATAGCGTCATTTAAAGAACGAGGGTCAGCGGAAGGTAATAAAAAAAAAAAAAAAAAAAAAAAAAAAAAAAATACCGGAAAAAAAAATCTGAAAAAAAACCGGAAAAAAAATCTGGAAAAAAACTGTGAAAAAAACCGGAGGAGCTTGCCAAAGATGAGGCTATTAAGGCTCACCTTTAGGTGTCCTCCTCGGGATAGCGTCATTTAAAGAACGAGGGTCAGCGGAAGGTAATAAAAAAAAAAAAAAAAAAAAAAAAAAAAAAAAAAAAACCGGAAAAAAAAATCTGAAAAAAAACCGGAAAAAAAATCTGGAAAAAAACTGTGAAAAAAACCGGAGGAGCTTGCCAAAGATGAGACCATTACGGCTCGCCTTTCGGTGTCCTCCTCGGGATAGCGTCATTTAAAGAACGAGGGTCAGCAGAACGTAAAAAAAAAAAAAAAAAAAAAAAAAAACCGGAAAAAAAATCTGGAAAAATACTGTGAAAAAAACCGGAGGAGCTTGCCAAAGATGAGGCCATTACGGCTCGCCTTTAGGTGTCCTCCTCGGGATAGCATCATTTAAAGAACGAGGGTCAGCAGAACGTAAAAAAAAACAAAAAAAAACAAAAAAAAAAAAACCGGAAAAAAATCTGGAAAAAAACTGTGAAAAAAAACCAGAGGAGCTTGCCAAAGATGAGGCCATTACGGCTCGCCTTTAGGTGTCCTCCTCGGGATAGCGTCATTTAAAGAACGAGGGTCAGCAGAACGTAAAAAAAAAAAAAAAAAAAAAAAAACCCGAAAAAAAAAACTGTGAAAAAAACCGGAGGAGCTTGCCAAAGATGAGGCCATTAAGGCTCACCTTTAGGTGTCCTCCTCGGGATAGCGTCATTTAAAGAACGAGGGTCAGCGGAAGGTAAAAAAAAAAAAAAAAAAAAATAGGAAAAAAAAATCTGGAAAAAAACTGTGAAAAAAACCGGAGGAGCTTGCCAAAGATGAGGCCATTACGGCTCGCCTTTCGGTGTCCTCCTCGGGATAGCGTCATTTAAAGAACGAGGGTCAGCGGAAGGTAAAAAAAGAAAAAAAAAAAACCGGAAAAAAAAATCTGGAAAAAAACTGTGAAAAAAATCGGAGGAGCTTGCCAAAGATGAGGCCATTACGGCTCGCCTTTCGGTGTCCTCCTCGGGATAGCGTCATTTAAAGAACGAGGGTCAGCAGAACGTAAAAAAAAAAAAAAAAAAAAAAAAAAAAAAAAAAAAAGAACCGGAAAAAAAATGTGGAAAAAAACTGTGAAAAAAACCGGAGGAGATTGCCAAAGATGAGGCCATTACGGCTCGCCTTTAGGTGTCCTCCTCGGGATAGCGTCATTTAAAGAACGAGGGTTAGCAGAACGTAAAAAAAAAAAAAAAAAAAAAAAAAAAAAAAAAAAAAAAAAAAAAAAAAAAAAAAAAAAAACCGGAA
>NC_142439.1:60880000-60887500 GCF_059453495.1 Arachis ipaensis | reverse complement strand
AAAAAAAAAAAACCGGAAAAAAATCTGGAAAAAAACTGTGAAAAAAAACCAGAGGAGCTTGCCAAAGATGAGGCCATTACGGCTCGCCTTTAGGTGTCCTCCTCGGGATAGCGTCATTTAAAGAACGAGGGTCAGCAGAACGTAAAAAAAAAAAAAAAAAAAAAAAAACCCGAAAAAAAAAACTGTGAAAAAAACCGGAGGAGCTTGCCAAAGATGAGGCCATTAAGGCTCACCTTTAGGTGTCCTCCTCGGGATAGCGTCATTTAAAGAACGAGGGTCAGCGGAAGGTAAAAAAAAAAAAAAAAAAAAATAGGAAAAAAAAATCTGGAAAAAAACTGTGAAAAAAACCGGAGGAGCTTGCCAAAGATGAGGCCATTACGGCTCGCCTTTCGGTGTCCTCCTCGGGATAGCGTCATTTAAAGAACGAGGGTCAGCAGAACGTAAAAAAAAAAAAAAAAAAAAAAAAAAAAAAAAAAAAAAAAAAAAAAAAAAAAAAAAAAAAAACCCGAAAAAAAAAAACTGTGAAAAAAACCGGAGGAGCTTGCCAAAGATGAGGCCATTAAGGCTCACCTTTAGGTGTCTTTCTCGGGATAGCGTCATTTAAAGAACGAGGGTCAGCAGAACGTTAATAAAAAAAAAAAAAAAAAAAAAAAAAACCGAAAAATAAATCTGGAATAAAACTGTGAAAAAAACCGGAGGAGCTTGCCAAAGATGAGGCCATTACGGCTCGCCTTTAGGTGTCCTCCTCGGGATAGCGTCATTTAAAGAACGAGGGTCAGCAGAACGTAAAAAAAAAAAAAAAAAAAAAAAAAAAAAAAAAAAAAAAAAAAAAACCGGAAAAAAAAATCTGGAAAAAAACTGTGAAAAAAAACCGGAGGAGCTTGCCAAAGATGAGGCTATTAAGGCTCACCTTTAGGTGTCCTCCTCGGGATAGCGTCATTTAAAGAACGAGGGTCAGCGGAAGGTAATAAAAAAAAAAAAAAAAAAAAAAAACCGGAAAAAAATATCTGAAAAAAAACCGGAAAAAAAATCTGGAAAAAAACTGTGAAAAAAACCGGAGGAGCTTGCCAAAGATGAGACCATTACGGCTCGCCTTTCGGTGTCCTCCTCGGGATAGCGTCATTTAAAGAACGAAGGTCAGCAGAACGTAAAAAAAAAAAAAAAAAAAAAAAAAAACCGGAAAAAAAATCTGGAAAAATACTGTGAAAAAAACCGGAGGAGCTTGCCAAAGATGAGGCCATTACGGCTCGCCTTTAGGTGTCCTCCTCGGGATAGCATCATTTAAAGAACGAGGGTCAGCAGAACGTAAAAAAAAAACAAAAAAAAACAAAAAAAAAAAAACCGGAAAAAAAATCTGGAAAAAAACTGTGAAAAAAAACCGGAGGAGCTTGCCAAAGATGAGGCCATTACGGCTCGCCTTTAGGTGTCCTCCTCGGGATAGCGTCATTTAAAGAACGAGGGTCAGCAGAACGTAAAAAAAAAAAAAAAAAAAAAACCCGAAAAAAAAACTGTGAAAAAAACCGGAGGAGCTTGCCAAAGATGAGGCCATTAAGGCTCACCTTTAGGTGTCCTCCTCGGGATAGCGTCATTTAAAGAACGAGGGTCAGCGGAAGGTAAAAAAAAAAAAAAAAAAAAAATAGGAAAAAAAAATCTGGAAAAAAACTGTGAAAAAAACCGGAGGAGCTTGCCAAAGATGAGGCCATTACGGCTCGCCTTTCGGTGTCCTCCTCGGGATAGCGTCATTTAAAGAACGAGGGTCAGCAGAACGTCAAAAAAAAAAAAAAAAAAAAAAAAAAAAAAAAAAACCCGGAAAAAAAAACTGTGAAAAAAACCGGAGGAGCTTGCCAAAGATGAGGCCATTAAGGCTCACCTTTAGGTGTCTTTCTCGGGATAGCGTCATTTAAAGAACGAGGGTCAGCAGAACGTTAAAAAAAAAAAAAAAAAAAAAAAAAAAAAAAACCGAAAAATAAATCTGGAATAAAACTGTGAAAAAAACCGGAGGAGCTTGCCAAAGATGAGGCCATTACGGCTCGCCTTTAGGTGTCCTCCTCGGGATAGCGTCATTTAAAGAACGAGGGTCAGCAGAACGTAAAAAAAAAAAAAAAAAAAAAAAAACCGGAAAAAAAAATCTGGAAAAAAACTGTGAAAAAAAACCGGAGGAGCTTGCCAAAGATGAGGCTATTAAGGCTCACCTTTAGGTGTCCTCCTCGGGATAGCGTCATTTAAAGAACGAGGGTCAGCGGAAGGTAATAAAAAAAAAAAAAAAAAAAAAAAACCGGAAAAAAATATCTGAAAAAAAACCGGAAAAAAAATCTGGAAAAAAACTGTGAAAAAAACCGGAGGAGCTTGCCAAAGATGAGACCATTACGGCTCGCCTTTCGGTGTCCTCCTCGGGATAGCGTCATTTAAAGAACGAGGGTCAGCAGAACGTAAAAAAAAAAAAAAAAAAAAAAAAAAAAAAAAAGAAACCGGAAAAAAAATCTGGAAAAAAACTGTGAAAAAAACCGGAGGAGCTTGCCAAAGATGAGGCCATTACGGCTCGCCTTTAGGTGTCCTCCTCGGGATAGCGTCATTTAAAGAACGAGGGTCAGCAGAACGTAAAAAAAAACAAAAAAAAACAAAAAAAAAAACCGGAAAAAAAAAACTGTGAAAAAAACCGGAGGAGCTTGCCAAAGATGAGGCCATTAAGGCTCACCTTTAGGTGTCTTTCTCGGGATAGCGTCATTTAAAGAACGAGGGTCAGCAGAACGTTAAAAAAAAAAAAAAAAAAAAAAAAAAAAAAAAAACCGGAAAAAAAAATCTGGAAAAAAACTGTGAAAAAAAACCGGAGGAGCTTGCCAAAGATGAGGCTATTAAGGCTCACCTTTAGGTGTCCTCCTCGGGATAGCGTCATTTAAAGAACGAGGGTCAGCAGAACGTAAAAAAAAAAAAAAAAAAAAAAAACCCGAAAAAAAAAACTGTGAAAAAAACCGGAGGAGCTTGCCAAAGATGAGGCCATTAAGGCTCACCTTTAGGTGTCCTCCTCGGGATAGCGTCATTTAAAGAACGAGGGTCAGCAGAACGTAAAAAAAAAAAAAAAAAAAAAAAAAAAAAAAAAAAACCGGAAAAAAAAATCTGGAAAAAAACTGTGAAAAAAACCGGAGGAGCTTGCCAAAGATGAGGCCATTACGGCTCGCCTTTAGGTGTCCTCCTCGGGATAGCGTCATTTAAAGAACGAGGGTCAGCAGAACGTAAAAAAAAAAAAAAAAAAAAAAAAAAAAAAAAAAACCGGAAAAAAAAATCTGGAAAAAAACTGTGAAAAAAAACCGGAGGAGCTTGCCAAAGATGAGGCTATTAAGGCTCACCTTTAGGTGTCCTCCTCGGGATAGCGTCATTAAAAGAACGAGGGTCAGCAGAACGTAAAAAAAAAAAAAAAAAAAAAAAACCCGAAAAAAAAAACTGTGAAAAAAACCGGAGGAGCTTGCCAAAGATGAGGCCATTAAGGCTCACCTTTAGGTGTCCTCCTCGGGATAGCGTCATTTAAAGAACGAGGGTCAGCGAAAGGTAAAAAAAAAAAAAAAAAAAAAATAGGAAAAAAAAATCTGGAAAAAAACTGTGAAAAAAACCGGAGGAGCTTGCCAAAGATGAGGCCATTACGGCTCGCCTTTCGGTGTCCTCCTCGGGATAGCGTCATTTAAAGAACGAGGGTCAGCAGAACGTCAAAAAAAAAAAAAAAAAAAAAAAAAAAAAAAACCCGGAAAAAAAAACTGTGAAAAAAACCGGAGGAGCTTGCCAAAGATGAGGCCATTAAGGCTCACCTTTAGGTGTCTTTCTCGGGATAGCGTCATTTAAAGAACGAGGGTCAGCAGAACGTTAAAAAAAAAAAAAAAAAAAAAAAAAAACCGAAAAATAAATCTGGAATAAAACTGTGAAAAAAACCGGAGGAGCTTGCCAAAGATGAGGCCATTACGGCTCGCCTTTAGGTGTCCTCCTCGGGATAGCGTCATTTAAAGAACGAGGGTCAGCAGAACGTAAAAAAAAAAAAAAAAAAAAAAAACCGGAAAAAAAAATCTGGAAAAAAACTGTGAAAAAAAACCGGAGGAGCTTGCCAAAGATGAGGCTATTAAGGCTCACCTTTAGGTGTCCTCCTCGGGATAGCGTCATTTAAAGAACGAGGGTCAGCGGAAGGTAATAAAAAAAAAAAAAAAAAAAAAAACCGGAAAAAAATATCTGAAAAAAAACCGGAAAAAAAATCTGGAAAAAAACTGTGAAAAAAACCGGAGGAGCTTGCCAAAGATGAGACCATTACGGCTCGCCTTTCGGTGTCCTCCTCGGGATAGCGTCATTTAAAGAACGAGGGTCAGCAGAACGTAAAAAAAAAAAAAAAAAAAAAAAAAAAAAAGAAACCGGAAAAAAAATCTGGAAAAATACTGTGAAAAAAACCGGAGGAGCTTGCCAAAGATGAGGCCATTACGGCTCGCCTTTAGGTGTCCTCCTCGGGATAGCGTCATTTAAAGAACGAGGGTCAGCAGAACGTAAAAAAAAACAAAAAAAAAACAAAAAAAAAAACCGGAAAAAAAAAACTGTGAAAAAAACCGGAGGAGCTTGCCAAAGATGAGGCCATTAAGGCTCACCTTTAGGTGTCTTTCTCGGGATAGCGTCATTTAAAGAACGAGGGTCAGCAGAACGTTAAAAAAAAAAAAAAAAAAAAAAAAAAAAAAAAACCGAAAAATATATCTGGAATAAAACTGTGAAAAAAACCGGAGGAGCTTGCCAAAGATGAGGCCATTACGGCTCGCCTTTAGGTGTCCTCCTCGGGATAGCGTCATTTAAAGAACGAGGGTCAGCAGAACGTAAAAAAAAAAAAAAAAAAAAAAAAAAAAAAAAACCGGAAAAAAAAATCTGGAAAAAAACTGTGAAAAAAAACCGGAGGAGCTTGCCAAAGATGAGGCTATTAAGGCTCACCTTTAGGTGTCCTCCTCGGGATAGCGTCATTTAAAGAACGAGGGTCAGCGGAAGGTAATAAAAAAAAAAAAAAAAAAAAAAAAAAAAAAACCGGAAAAAAATATCTGAAAAAAAACCGGAAAAAAAATCTGGAAAAAAACTGTGAAAAAAACCGGAGGAGCTTGCCAAAGATGAGACCATTACGGCTCGCCTTTCGGTGTCCTCCTCGGGATAGCGTCATTTAAAGAACGAGGGTCAGCAGAACGTAAAAAAAAAAAAAAAAAAAAAAAAAAAAAAAAGAAACCGGAAAAAAAATCTGGAAAAATACTGTGAAAAAAACCGGAGGAGCTTGCCAAAGATGAGGCCATTACGGCTCGCCTTTAGGTGTCCTCCTCGGGATAGCGTCATTTAAAGAACGAGGGTCAGCAGAACGTAAAAAAAAACAAAAAAAAACAAAAAAAAAACCGGA
Organism: Arachis ipaensis; assembly: GCF_059453495.1. Lineage (NCBI taxonomy): Eukaryota > Viridiplantae > Streptophyta > Magnoliopsida > Fabales > Fabaceae > Arachis > Arachis ipaensis. Next base: position 60,882,108 of record NC_142439.1, on the reverse strand, counting down.
AAAAAAATCTGGAAAAAAACTGAAAAAAAACCGGAGGAGCTTGCCAAAGATGAGGCCATTACGGCTCGCCTTTAGGTGTCCTCCTCGGGATAGCGTCATTTAAAGAACGAGGGTCAGCAGAACGTAAAAAAAAAAAAAAAAAAAAAAAAAACCCGAAAAAAAAAAACTGTGAAAAAAACCGGAGGAGCTTGCCAAAGATGAAGCCATTAAGGCTCACCTTTAGGTGTCCTCCTCGGGATAGCGTCATTTAAAGAACGAGGGTCAGCGGAAGGTAAAAAAAAAAAAAAAATAGGAAAAAAAAATCTGGAAAAAAACTGTGAAAAAAACCGGAGGAGCTTGCCAAAGATGAGGCCATTACGGCTCGCGTTTCGGTGTCCTCCTCGGGATAGCGTCATTTAAAGAACGAGGGTCAGCAGAACGTAAAAAAAAAAAAAAAAAAAAAAAAAAAAAAAAAAAAAAAAAAAAAACCGGAAAAAAAAAAACTGTGAAAAAAACCAGAGGAGCTTGCCAAAGATGAGGCCATTAAGGCTCACCTTTAGGTGTCTTTCTCGGGATAGCGTCATTTAAAGAACGAGGGTCAGCAGAACGTTAAAAAAAAAAAAAAAAAAAAAAAAAAAAAAAAAACCGAAAAATAAATCTGGTATAAAACTGTGAAAAAAACCGGAGGAGCTTGCCAAAGATGAGGCCATTACGGCTCGCCTTTAGGTGTCCTCCTCGGGATAGCGTCATTTAAAGAACGAGGGTCAGCGGAAGGTAAAAAAAGAAAAAAAAAAAAACCGGAAAAAAAAATCTGGAAAAAAACTGTGAAAAAAATCGGAGGAGCTTGCCAAAGATGAGGCCATTAAGGCTCACCTTTAGGTGTCCTCCTCGGGATAGCGTCATTTAAAGAACGAGGGTCAGCGGAAGGTAAAAAAAAAAAAAAAAAAAAAAAAAAGAACCGGAAAAAAAATGTGGAAAAAAACTGTGAAAAAAACCGGAGGAGATTGCCAAAGATGAGGCCATTACGGCTCGCCTTTAGGTGTCCTCCTCGGGATAGCGTCATTTAAAGAACGAGGGTCAGCAGAACGTAAAAAAAAAAAAAAAAAAAAAAAAAAAACCGGAAAAAAAAATCTGGAAAAAAACTGTGAAAAAAAACCGGAGGAGCTTGCCAAAGATGAGGCTATTAAGGCTCACCTTTAGGTGTCCTCCTCGGGATAGCGTCATTTAAAGAACGAGGGTCAGCGGAAGGTAAAAAAAAAAAAAAAAAAAACCGGAAAAAAAAATCTGAAAAAAAACCGGAAAAAAAATCTGGAAAAAAACTGTGAAAAAAACCGGAGGAGCTTGCCAAAGATGAGACCATTACGGCTCGCCTTTCGGTGTCCTCCTCGGGATAGCGTCATTTAAAGAACGAGGGTCAGCAGAACGTAAAAAAAAAAAAAAAAAAAAAAAAAAAAAAAAAAAAAAAAAAAAAAAAAAAAAAAAAAAAAAACCGGAAAAAAAATCTGGAAAAAAACTGTGAAAAAAACCGGAGGAGCTTGCCAAAGATGAGGCCATTACGGCTCGCCTTTAGGTGTCCTCCTCGGGATAGCGTCATTTAAAGAACGAGAGTCAGCAGAACGTAAAAAAAAACAAAAAAAAACAAAAAAAAAACCGGAAAAAAAATCTGGAAAAAAACTGTGAAAAAAAACCGGAGGAGCTTGCCAAAGATGAGGCCATTAAGGCTCACCTTTAGGTGTCCTCCTCGGGATAGCGTCATTTAAAGAACGAGGGTCAGCGGAAGGTAAAAAAAGAAAAAAAAAAAACCGGAAAAAAAAATCTGGAAAAAAACTGTGAAAAAAATCGGAGGAGCTTGCCAAAGATGAGGCCATTAAGGCTCACCTTTAGGTGTCCTCCTCGGGATAGCGTCATTTAAAGAACGAGGGTCAGCGGAAGGTAAAAAAAAAAAAAAAAAAAAAAAAAAAGAACCGGAAAAAAAATGTGGAAAAAAACTGTGAAAAAAACCGGAGGAGATTGCCAAAGATGAGGCCATTACGGCTCGCCTTTAGGTGTCCTCCTCGGGATAGCGTCATTTAAAGAACGAGGGTCAGCAGAACGTAAAAAAAAAAAAAAAAAAAAAAAAAAACCGGAAA
>NC_142439.1:60860000-60877500 GCF_059453495.1 Arachis ipaensis | reverse complement strand
ATGAGGCTATTACGGCTCACCTTTAGGTGTCCTCCTCGGGATAGCGTCATTTAAAGAACGAGGGTCAGCAGAACGTAAAAAAAAAAAAAAAAAAAAAAAAAAAAAAAAAAAAAAAAAACCGGAAAAAAATCTGGAATAAAACAGTGAAAAAAAACCGGAGGAGCTTGCCAAAGATGAGGCCATTACGGCTCGCCTTTAGGTCTCCTCCTCGGGATAGCGTCATTTAAAGAACGAGGGTCAGCAGAAGGAATAAAAAAAAAAAAAAACGGAAAAAAAATCTAGAAAAAAACTGTGAAAAAAACCGGAGGAGCTTGCCAAAGATGAGGCCATTACGGCTCGCCTTTAGGTGTCCTCCTCGGGATATCGTCATTTAAAGAACGAGGGTCAGCGGAAGGTAAAAAAAAAAAAAAAAAAAACCGGAAAAAAAAATCTGGAAAAAAACTGTGAAAAAAATCGGAGGAGCTTGCCGAAGATGAGGCCATTACGGCTCGCCTTTCGGTGTCCTCGTCGGGATAGCGTCATTTAAAGAACGAGGGTCAGCAGAACGTAAAAAAAAAAAAAAAAAAAAAAAAAAAAAAAAAAAAAACCCGGAAAAAAAAAACTGTGAAAAAAACCGGAGGAGCTTGCCAAAGATGAGGCCATTAAGGCTCACCTTTAGGTGTCTTCCTCGGGATAGCGTCATTTAAAGAACGAGGGTCAGCAGAACGTTAAAAAAAAAAAAAAAAAAAAAAAAAAAAAAAACCGAAAAATAAATCTGGAATAAAACTGTGAAAAAAACCGGAGGAGCTTGCCAAAGATGAGGCCATTACGGCTCGCCTTTAGGTGTCCTCCTCGGGATAGCGTCATTTAAAGAACGAGGGTCAGCGGAAGGTAAAAAAAGAAAAAAAAAAAACCGGAAAAAAAAATCTGGAAAAAAACTGTGAAAAAAATCGGAGGAGCTTGCCAAAGATGAGGCCATTACGGCTCGCCTTTCGGTGTCCTCCTCGGGATAGCGTCATTTAAAGAACGAGGGTCAGCAGAACGTAAAAAAAAAAAAAAAAAAAAAAAAAAAAAAAAAGAACCGGAAAAAAAATGTGGAAAAAAACTGTGAAAAAAACCGGAGGAGATTGCCAAAGATGAGGCCATTACGGCTCGCCTTTAGGTGTCCTCCTCGGGATAGCGTCATTTAAAGAACGAGGGTCAGCAGAACGTAAAAAAAAAAAAAAAAAAAAAAATCTGGAAAAAAACTGTGAAAAAAAACCGGAGGAGCTTGCCAAAGATGAGGCTATTAAGGCTCACCTTTAGGTGTCCTCCTCGTTATAGCGTCATTTAAAGAACGAGGGTCAGCGGAAGGTAAAAAAAAAAAAAAAAAAAAACCGGAAAAAAAAATCTGAAAAAAAACCGGAAAAAAAATCTGGAAAAAAACTGTGAAAAAAACCGGAGGAGCTTGCCAAAGATGAGACCATTACGGCTCGCCTTTCGGTGTCCTCCTCGGGATAAAAAAAACCGGAAAAAAAATCTGGAAAAAAACTGTGAAAAAAACCGGAGGAGCTTGCCAAAGATGAGGCCATTACGGCTCGCCTTTAGGTGTCCTCCTCGGGATAGCGTCATTTAAAGAACGAGGGTCAGCAGAACGTAAAAAAAAACAAAAAAAAACAAAAAAAAAAAACCGGAAAAAAAATCTGGAAAAAAACTGTGAAAAAAAACCGGAGGAGCTTACCAAAGATGAGGCCATTAAGGCTCACCTTTAGGTGTCCTCCTCGGGATAGCGTCATTTAAAGAACGAGGGTCAGCGGAAGGTAAAAAAAAAAAAAAAAAAAAAAAATAGGAAAAAAAATCTGGAAAAAAACTGAGAAAAAAACCGGAGGAGCTTGCCAAAGATGAGGCTATTAAGGCTCACCTTTAGGTGTCCTCCTCGGGATAGCGTCATTTAAAGAACGAGGGTCAGCGGAAGGTAAAAAATAAAAAATAAAAAAATAAAACCGGAAAAAAAATCTGAAAAAAAACCGGAAAAAAAATCTGGAAAAAAACTGTGAAAAAAACCGGAGGAGCTTGCCAAAGATGAGGCTATTACGGCTCCCCTTTAGGTGTCCTCCTCGGGATAGCGTCATTTAAAGAACGAGGGTCAGCAGAACGTAAAAAAAAAAAAAAAAACCGGAAAAAAAATCTGGAAAATAAAACTGTGAAAAAAAAACCGGAGGAGCTTGCCAAAGATGAGGCCATTACGGCTCGCCTTTCGGTGTCCTCCTCGGGATAGCGTCATTTAAAGAACGAGGCTCAGCAGAACGTAAAAAAAAAAAAAAAAAAACCGAAAAAAAAAATATGGAAAAAAAACTGTGAAAAAAACCGGAGGAGCTTGCCAAAGATGAGGCTATTACGGCTCACCTTTAGGTGTCCTCCTCGGGATAGCGTCATTTAAAGAACGAGGGTCAGCAGAACGTAAAAAAAAAAAAAAAAAAAAAAAAAAAAAAAAAAAAAAAAAAAAACCGGAAAAAAATCTGGAATAAAACAGTGAAAAAAAACCGGAGGAGCTTGCCAAAGATGAGGCCATTACGGCTCGCCTTTAGGTCTCCTCCTCGGGATAGCGTCATTTAAAGAACGAGGGTCAGCAGAAGGAATAAAAAAAAAAAAAAACGGAAAAAAAATCTAGAAAAAAACTGTGAAAAAAACCGGAGGAGCTTGCCAAAGATGAGGCCATTACGGCTCGCCTTTAGGTGTCCTCCTCGGGATATCGTCATTTAAAGAACGAGGGTCAGCGGAAGGTAAAAAAAAAAAAAAAAATACCGGAAAAAAAAATCTGGAAAAAAACTGTGAAAAAAATCGGAGGAGCTTGCCAAAGATGAGGCCATTACGGCTCGCCTTTCGGTGTCCTCGTCGGGATAGCGTCATTTAAAGAACGAGGGTCAGCAGAACGTAAAAAAAAAAAAAAAAAAAAAAAAAAAAAAAAAAAAAAAAAAAAAAAAAAACCCGGAAAAAAAAAACTGTGAAAAAAACCGGAGGAGCTTGCCAAAGATGAGGCCATTAAGGCTCACCTTTAGGTGTCTTCCTCGGGATAGCGTCATTTAAAGAACGAGGGTCAGCAGAACGTTAAAAAAAAAAAAAAAAAAAAAAAAAAAAAAAAAAACCGAAAAATAAATCTGGAATAAAACTGTGAAAAAAACCGGAGGAGCTTGCCAAAGATGAGGCCATTACGGCTCGCCTTTAGGTGTCCTCCTCGGGATAGCGTCATTTAAAGAACGAGGGTCAGCGGAAGGTAAAAAAAGAAAAAAAAAAAACCGGAAAAAAAAATCTGGAAAAAAACTGTGAAAAAAATCGGAGGAGCTTGCCAAAGATGAGGCCATTACGGCTCGCCTTTCGGTGTCCTCCTCGGGATAGCGTCATTTAAAGAACGAGGGTCAGCAGAACGTAAAAAAAAAAAAAAAAAAAAAAAAAAAAAGAACCGGAAAAAAAATGTGGAAAAAAACTGTGAAAAAAACCGGAGGAGATTGCCAAAGATGAGGCCATTACGGCTCGCCTTTAGGTGTCCTCCTCGGGATAGCGTCATTTAAAGAACGAGGGTCAGCAGAACGTAAAAAAAAAAAAAAAAAAAAAAAAAAAAAAAAAAAAAAAAAAAAAAATCTGGAAAAAAACTGTGAAAAAAAACCGGAGGAGCTTGCCAAAGATGAGGCTATTAAGGCTCACCTTTAGGTGTCCTCCTCGTTATAGCGTCATTTAAAGAACGAGGGTCAGCGGAAGGTAAAAAAAAAAAAAAAAAAAACCGGAAAAAAAAATCTGAAAAAAAACCGGAAAAAAAATCTGGAAAAAAACTGTGAAAAAAACCGGAGGAGCTTGCCAAAGATGAGACCATTACGGCTCGCCTTTCGGTGTCCTCCTCGGGATAAAAAAAACCGGAAAAAAAATCTGGAAAAAAACTGTGAAAAAAACCGGAGGAGCTTGCCAAAGATGAGGCCATTACGGCTCGCCTTTAGGTGTCCTCCTCGGGATAGCGTCATTTAAAGAACGAGGGTCAGCAGAACGTAAAAAAAAACAAAAAAAAAACAAAAAAAAAAAAACCGGAAAAAAAATCTGGAAAAAAACTGTGAAAAAAAACCGGAGGAGCTTACCAAAGATGAGGCCATTAAGGCTCACCTTTAGGTGTCCTCCTCGAGATAGCGTCATTTAAAGAACGAGGGTCAGCGGAAGGTAAAAAAAAAAAAAAAAAATAGGAAAAAAAATCTGGAAAAAAACTGAGAAAAAAACCGAAGGAGCTTGCCAAAGATGAGGCTATTAAGGCTCACCTTTAGGTGTCCTCCTCGGGATAGCGTCATTTAAAGAACGAGGGTCAGCGGAAGGTAAAAAATAAAAAATAAAAAAATAAAACCGGAAAAAAAATCTGAAAAAAAACCGGAAAAAAAATCTGGAAAAAAACTGTGAAAAAAACCGGAGGAGCTTGCCAAAGATGAGGCTATTACGGCTCCCCTTTAGGTGTCCTCCTCGGGATAGCGTCATTTAAAGAACGAGGGTCAGCAGAACGTAAAAAAAAAAAAAAAACCGGAAAAAAATCTGGAAAATAAAACTGTGAAAAAAAACCGGAGGAGCTTGCCAAAGATGAGGCCATTACGGCTCGCCTTTCGGTGTCCTCCTCGGGATAGCGTCATTTAAAGAACGAGGCTCAGCAGAACGTTAAAAAAAAAAAAAAAAAAAAAAAAAACCGAAAAAAAAAATATGGAAAAAAAACTGTGAAAAAAACCGGAGGAGCTTGCCAAAGATGAGGCTATTACGGCTCACCTTTAGGTGTCCTCCTCGGGATAGCGTCATTTAAAGAACGAGGGTCAGCAGAACATATAAAAAAAAAAAAAAAAAAAAAAAAAAAAAAAAACCGGAAAAAAATCTGGAATAAAACAGTGAAAAAAAACCGGAGGAGCTTGCCAAAGATGAGGCCATTACGGCTCGCCTTTAGGTCTCCTCCTCGGGATAGCGTCATTTAAAGAACGAGGGTCAGCAGAAGGAATAAAAAAAAAAAAAACGGAAAAAAAATCTAGAAAAAAACTGTGAAAAAAACCGGAGGAGCTTGCCAAAGATGAGGCCATTACGGCTCGCCTTTAGGTGTCCTCCTCGGGATATCGTCATTTAAAGAACGAGGGTCAGCGGAAGGTAAAAAAAAAAAAAAAAAAAACTGGAAAAAAATATCTGGAAAAAAACTGTGAAAAAAATCGGAGGAGCTTGCCAAAGATGAGGCCATTACGGCTCGCCTTTCGGTGTCCTCCTCGGGATAGCGTCATTTAAAGAACGAGGGTCAGCAGAACGTAAAAAAAAAAAAAAAAAAAAAAACCCGGAAAAAAAAAACTGTGAAAAAAACCGGAGGAGCTTGCCAAAGATGAGGCCATTAAGGCTCACCTTTAGGTGTCCTCCTCGGGATAGCGTCATTTAAAGAACGAGGGTCAGCAGAACGTTAAAAAAAAAAAAAAAAAAAAACCAGAAAAAAAAATCTGGAAAAAAACTGTGAAAAAAAACCGGAGGAGCTTGCCAAAGATGAGACCATTACGGCTCGCCTTTCGGTGTCCTCCTCGGGATAGCGTCATTTAAAGAACGAGGGTCAGCAGTACGTAAAAAAAAAAAAAAAAACAAACCGGAAAAAAAATCTGGAAAAAACTGTGAAAAAAACCGGAGGAGCTTGCCAAAGATGAGGCCATTACGGCTCGCCTTTAGGTGTCCTCCTCGTGATAGCGTCATTTAAAGAACGAGGGTCAGCAGAACGTTAAAAAAAACAAAAAAAAAAAAAAAAAAAAAAAACCGGAAAAAAAATCTGGAAAAATACTGTGAAAAAAACCGGAGGAGCTTGCCAAAGATGAGGCCATTACGGCTCGCCTTTAGGTGTCCTCCTCGGGATAGCGTCATTTAAAGAACGAGGGTCAGCAGAACGTAAAAAAAACAAAAAAAAACAAAAAAAAAAAACCGGAAAAAAAATCTGGAAAAAAACTGAAAAAAAACCGGAGGAGCTTGCCAAAGATGAGGCCATTACGGCTCGGCTTTAGGTGTCCTCCTCGGGATAGCGTCATTTAAAGAACGAGGGTCAGCAGAACGTAAAAAAAAAAAAAAAAAAAAAAAAAAAAAAAAAAACCCGAAAAAAAAAAACTGTGAAAAAAACCGGAGGAGCTTGCCAAAGATGAGGCCATTAAGGCTCACCTTTAGGTGTCCTCCTCGGGATAGCGTCATTTAAAGAACGAGGGTCAGCGGAAGGTAATAAAAAAAAAAAAAAAAAAACCGGAAAAAAAAATCTGAAAAAAAACCGGAAAAAAAATCTGGAAAAAAACTGTGAAAAAAACCGGAGGAGCTTGCCAAAGATGAGACCATTACGGCTCGCCTTTCGGTGTCCTCCTCGGGATAGCGTCATTTAAAGAACGAGGGTCAGCAGAACGTAAAAAAAAAAAAAAAAAAAAAAACCGGAGAAAAAATCTGGAAAAAAACTGTGAAAAAAACCGGAGGAGCTTGCCAAAGATGAGGCCATTACGGCTCGCCTTTAGGTGTCCTCCTCGGGATAGCGTCATTTAAAGAACGAGGGTCAGCAGAACGTAAAAAAAAACAAAAAAAAAAACCGGAAAAAAAATCTGGAAAAAAACTGTGAAAAAAAACCGGAGGAGCTTGCCAAAGATGAGGCCATTAAGGCTCACCTTTAGGTGTCCTCCTCGGGATAGCGTCATTTAAAGAACGAGGGTCAGCGGAAGGTAAAAAAAAAAAAAAAAAAAATAGGAAAAAAAATCTGGAAAAAAACTGAGAAAAAAACCGGAGGAGCTTGCCAAAGATGAGGCTATTAAGGCTCACCTTTAGGTGTCCTCCTCGGGATAGCGTCATTTAAAGAACGAGGGTCAGCGGAAGGTAAAAAATAAAAAATAAAAAAATAAAACCGGAAAAAAAATCTGAAAAAAAAACCGGAAAAAAAATCTGGAAAAAAACTGTGAAAAAAACCGGAGGAGCTTGCCAAAGATGAGGCTATTACGGCTCCCCTTTAGGTGTCCTCCTCGGGATAGCGTCATTTAAAGAACGAGGGTCAGCAGAACGTAAAAAAAAAAAAAAAAAAAAAACCGGAAAAAAAATCTGGAAAATAAAACTGTGAAAAAAAAACTGGAGGAGCTTGCCAAAGATGAGGCCATTACGGCTCGCCTTTCGGTGTCCTCCTCGGGATAGCGTCATTTAAAGAACGAGGCTCAGCAGAACGTAAAAAAAAAAAAAAAAAAAAAAAAACCGAAAAAAAAAATATGGAAAAAAAACTGTGAGAAAAACCGGAGGAGCTTGCCAAAGATGAGGCTATTACGGCTCACCTTTAGGTGTCCTCCTCGGGATAGCGTCATTTAAAGAACGAGGGTCAGTAGAACGTAAAAAAAAAAAAAAAAAAAAAAAAAAAAACCGGAAAAAAATCTGGAATAAAACAGTGAAAAAAAACCGGAGGAGCTTGCCAAAGATGAGGCCATTACGGCTCGCCTTTAGGTCTCCTCCTCGGGATAGCGTCATTTAAAGAACGAGGGTCAGCAGAAGGAATAAAAAAAAAAAAAAACGGAAAAAAAATCTAGAAAAAAACTGTGAAAAAAACCGGAGGAGCTTGCCAAAGATGAGGCCATTACGGCTCGCCTTTAGGTGTCCTCCTCGGGATATCGTCATTTAAAGAACGAGGGTCAGCGGAAGGTAAAAAAAAAAAAAAAAAAAAACCGGAAAAAAAAATCTGGAAAAAAACTGTGAAAAAAATCGGAGGAGCTAGCCAAAGATGAGGCCATTACGGCTCGCCTTTCGGTGTCCTCCTCGGGATAGCGTCATTTAAGAACGAGGGTCAGCAGAACGTAAAAAAAAAAAAAAAACCCGGAAAAAAAAAACTGTGAAAAAAACCGGAGGAGCTTGCCAAAGATGAGGCCATTAAGGCTCACCTTTAGGTGTCCTCCTCGGGATAGCGTCATTTAAAGAACGAGGGTCAGCAGAACGTTAAAAAAAAAAAAAAAAACCGGAAAAAAAAATCTGGAAAAAAACTGTGAAAAAAAACCGGAGGAGCTTGCCAAAGATGAGACCATTACGGCTCGCCTTTCGGTGTCCTCCTCGGGATAGCGTCATTTAAAGAACGAGGGTCAGCAGAACGTAAAAAAAAAAAAAAAAAAAAAAAACCGGAAAAAAATCTGGAAAAAAACTGTGAAAAAAACCGGAGGAGCTTGCCAAAGATGAGGCCATTACGGCTCGCCTTTAGGTGTCCTCCTCGTGATAGCGTCATTTAAAGAACGAGGGTCAGCAGAACGTTAAAAAAAACAAAAAAAAACAAAAAAAAAAAAAACCGGAAAAAAAAATCTGGAAAAAAACTGTGAAAAAAAACCGGAGGAGCTTGCCAAAGATGAGGCTATTAAGGCTCACCTTTAGGTGTCCTCCTCGGGATAGCGTCATTTAAAGAACGAGGGTCAGCGGAAGGTAAAAAAAAAAAAAAAAAAAAAAAACCGGAAAAAAAAATCTGAAAAAAAACCGGAAAAAAAATCTGGAAAAAAACTGTGAAAAAAACCGGAGGAGCTTGCCAAAGATGAGGCTATTACGGCTCCCCTTTAGGTGTCCTCCTCGGGATAGCGTCATTTAAAGAACGAGGGTCAGCAGAACGTAAAAAAAAAAAAAAAAAAATCTGGAAAAAAACTGTGAAAAAAAACCGGAGGAGCTTGCCAAAGATGAGGCCATTACGGCTCGCCTTTAGGTGTCCTCCTCGGGATAGCGTCATTTAAAGAACGAGGGTCAGCGGAAGGTAAAAAAAAAAAAACCGGAAAAAAAATCTGGAAAATAAAACAGTGAAAAAAAAACCGGAGGAGCTTGCCAAAGATGAGGCCATTACGGCTCGCCTTTCGGTGTCCTCCTCGGGATAGCGTCATTTAAAGAACGAGGCTCAGCAGAACGTATAAAAAAAAAAAAAAAAAAAAAACCAAAAAAAAAATATGGAAAAAAAACTGTGAAAAAAACCGGAGGAGCTTGCCAAAGATGAGGCTATGACGGCTCACCTTTAGGTGTCCTCCTCGGGATAGCGTCATTTAAAGATCGAGGGTCAGCAGAATGTAAAAAAAAAAAAAAAAAAAAAAAACCGGAAAAAAAATCTGGAAAAAAACTGTGAAAAAATCGGAGGAGCTTGCCAAAGATGAGGCCATTAAGGCTCACCTTTAGGTGTCCTCCTCGGGATAGCGTCATTTAAAGAACGAGATTCAGCGGAAGGTAAAAAAAAAATAAATAAAAAAAATATAAAAAAAAACCGGAAAAAAAAATCTGGAAAATAAACTGTGAAAAAAACCGGAGGAGCTTGCCAAAGATGAGGCCATTACGGCTCGCCTTTAGGTCTCCTCCTCGGGATAGCGTCATTTAAAGAACGAGGGTCAGCAGAACTTAAAAAAAAAAAAAAAAAAAAAAAAAAAAAAAAAAAAAAAAAAAAAACCGAAAAAAAAATCTGGAAAAAAACCGGAGGAGCTTGCCAAAGATGAGGCCATTACGGCTCGCCTTTAGGTGTCCTCCTCGGGATAGCGTCATTTAAAGAACGAGGGTCAGCAGAACGTTAAAAAAAAAAAAAAAAAAACCGAAAAAAAATCTGGAATAAAACTGTGAAAAAAACCGGAGGAGCTTGCCAAAGATGAGGCCATTACGGCTCGCCTTTAGGTGTCCTCCTCGGGATAGCGTCATTTAAAGAACGAGGGTCAGCGGAAGGTAAAAAAAAAAAAAAAAAAAAAAAAAAAAAAAAAAAAAAAAAAAAAAAAAAAAAAAACCGGAAAAAAAATCTGGAAAAAAACTGTGAAAAAAATCGGAGGAGCTTGCCAAAGATGAGGCCATTACGGCTCGCCTTTCGGTGTCCTCCTCGGGATAGCGTCATTTAAAGAACGAGGGTCAGCAGAACGTAAAAAAAAAAAAAAAAAAAAAACGGAAAAAAAATCTGGAAAAAAACTGTGAAAAAAACTGGAGGAGCTTGCCAAAGATGAGGCCATTACGGCTCGCCTTTAGGTGTCCTCCTCGGGATAGCGTAATTTAAAGAACGAGGGTCAGCAGAACGTAAAATAAAAAAAAAAACAAAAAAAAACAAAAAAACCGGAAAAAAATCTGGAAAATAAACTGTGAAAAAAACCGGAGGAGCTTGCCAAAGATGAGGCCATTACGGCTCGCCTTTAGGTGTCCTCCTCGGGATAGCGTAAATTAAAGAACGAGGGTCAGCAGAACGTAAAATAAAAAAAATACAAAAAAAAAAACAAAAAAACCGGAAAAAAAATCTGGAAAATAAACTGTGAAAAAAACCGGAGGAGCTTGCCAAAGATGAGGCCATTACGGCTCACCTTTAGGTGTCCTCCTCGGGATAACGTCATTTAAAGAACGAGGGTCAGCAGAACGTTAAAAAAAAAAAAAAAATCTGGAAAAAAACTGTGAAAAAAACCGGAGGAGCTTGCCAAAGATGAGGCCATTACGGCTCGCCTTTAGGTATCCTCCTCGGGATAGCGTCATTTAAAGAACGAGGGTCTGCAGAACGTAAAAAAAAAAAAAAAAAAAAAAAAAAAAAAAAAAAAACGGAAAAAAAAATCTGGAAAAAAACTGTGAAAAAAAACCGGAGGAGCTTGCCAAAGATGAGGCTATTAAGGCTCACCTTTAGGTGTCCTCCTCGGGATAGCGTCATTTAAAGAACGAGGGTCAGCGGAAGGTAAAAAAAAAAAAAAAAAAAAAAACCGGAAAAAAAAATCTGAAAAAAACCGGAAAAAAAATCTGGAAAAAAACTGTGAAAAAAACCGGAGGAGCTTGCCAAAGATGAGACCATTACGGCTCGTCTTTCGGTGTCCTCCTCGGGATAGCGACATTTAAAGAACGAGGGTCAGCAGAACATAAAAAAAAAAAAAAAAAAAAAAAAAAAACCGGAAAAAAAATCTGGAAAAAAACTGTGAAAAAAACCGGAGGAACTTGCCAAAGATGAGGCCATTACGGCTCGCCTTTAGGTGTCCTCTTCGGGATAGCGTAATTTAAAGAACGAGGGTCAGCAGAACGTAAAATAAAAAAAAACAAAAAAACCGGAAAAAAATCTGGAAAATATACTGTGAAAAAAACCGGAGGAGCTTGCCAAAGATGAGGCCATTACGGCTCGCCTTTAGGTGTCCTCCTCGGGATAGCGTAAATTAAAGAACGAGGGTCAGCAGAACGTTAAAAAAAAAAAAAAAAAGGAAAAAACTGTGAAAAAAACCGGAGGAGCTTGCCAAAGATGAGGCCATTACGGCTCGCCTTTAGGTGTCCTCCTCGGGATAGCGTCATTTAAAGAACGAGGGTCAGCGGAAGGTTAAAAAAAAAAAAAAAAAAACCGGAAAAAAAAATCTGGAAAAAAACTGTGAAAAAAATTGGAGGAGCTTGCCAAAGATGAGGCCATTAAGGCTCACCTTTAGGTGTCCTCCTCGGGATAGCGTCATTTAAAGAACGAGGGTCAGCGGAAGGTAAAAAAAAAAAAAAAAAAATCTGGAAAAAAACTGTGAAAAAAATCGGAGGAGCTTGCCAAAGATGAGGCCATTACGGCTCGCCTTTCGGTGTCCTCCTCGGGATAGCGTCATTTAAAGAACGAGGGTCAGCAGAACGTAAAAAAAAAAAAAAAAAAAAAAAAAAAAAAAAAAAAAAACCGGAAAAGAAAATCTGGAAAAAAACTGTGAAAAAAAACTGGAGGAGCTTGCCAAAGATGAGGCTATTAAGGCTCACCTTTAGGTGTCCTCCTCGGGATAGCGTCATTTAAAGAACGAGGGTCAGCGGAAGGTTAAAAAAAAAAAAAAAAAAAAAACCGGAAAAAAAAATCTGAAAAAAACCGGAAAAAAAATCTGGAAAAAAATTGTGAAAAAAACCGGAGGAGCTTGCCAAAGATGAGACCATTACGGCTCGCCTTTCGGTGTCCTCCTCGGGATAGCGTCATTTAAAGAACGAGGGTCAGCAGAACGTTAAAAAAAAAAAAATCGAAAAAAAATCTGGAAAAAAAACTGTGAAAAAAAATCGGAGGAGCTTGCCAAAGATGAGGCTATTACGGCTCACCTTTAGGTGTCCTCCTCGGGATAGCGTCATTTAAAGAACGAGGGTCAGCAGAACGTAAAAAAAAAAAAAAAAAAAAAAATCTGGAAAAAAACTGTGAAAAAAACCGGAGGAGCTTGCCAAAGATGAGGCCATTACGGCTCGCCTTTAGGTGTCCTCCTCAGGATAGCGTCATTTAAAGAACGAGGGTCAGCGGAAGGTAAAAAAAAAAAAAAAAAAAAAAAAAAAAAAAAAAAAAAAAAAAAAAAAAAAAAAAACCGGAAAAAAAATCAGGAAAATAAAACTGTGAAAAAAGCCGGAGGTGCTTGCCAAAGATGAGGCCATTACGGCTCACCTTTAGGTGTCCTCCTCGGGATAGCGTCATTTAAAGAACGAGGGTCAGCAGAACGTTAAAAAAAAAAAAAAAAAAAAAAAAAAAAAAAACCGGAAAAAAATCTGGAATAAAACAGTGAAAAAAAACCGGAGGAGCTTGCCAAAGATGAGGCCATTACGGCTCGCCTTTAGGTCTCCTCCTCGGGATAGCGTCATTTAAAGAACGAGGGTCAGCAGAAGGAATAAAAAAAAAAAAAAATGGAAAAAAATCTAGAAAAAAACTGTGAAAAAAACCGGAGGAGCTTGCCAAAGATGAGGCCACTACGGCTCGCCTTTAGGTGTCCTCCTCGGGATAGCGTCATTTAAAGAACGAGGGTCAGCAGAACGTAAAAAAAAAAAAAAAAAAAAAAAAAAAAAAAAAAAAAAAAAAAAAAAAACTTGAAAAGAATCTGGAAAAAAACTGTGAAAAAAACCGGAGGAGCTTGCCAAAGATGAGGCCATTACGGCTCGCCTTTAGGTGTCCTCCTCGGGATAGCGTAATTTAAAGAACGAGGGTCAGCAGAACGTAAAATAAAACAAAAAAAACAAAAAACCGGAAAAAAAATCTGGAAAATAAACTGTGAAAAAAACCGGAGGAGCTTGCCAAAGATGAGGCCATTACGGCTCACCTTTAGGTGTCCTCCTCGGGATAACGTCATTTAAAGAACGAGGGTCAGCAGAACGTTTAAAAAAAAATATGGAAAATAACTGTGAAAAAAACCGGAGGAGCTTGCCAAAGATGAGGCCATTACGGCTCGCCTTTAGGTGTCCTCCTCGGGATAGCGTCATTTAAAGAACGAGGGTCAGCAGAACGTAAAAAAAAACAAAAAAAAACAAAAAAAAAACCGGAAAAAAAATCTGGAAAAAAACTGTGAAAAAAAACCGGAGGAGCTTGCCAAAGATGAGGCCATTACGGCTCGCCTTTAGGTGTCCTCCTCGGGATAGCGTCATTTAAAGAACGAGGGTCAGCAGAAGGAATAAAAAAAAAAAAAACGGAAAAAAAATCTAGAAAAAAACTGTGAAAAAAACCGGAGGAGCTTGCCAAAGATGAGGCCATTACGGCTCGCCTTTAGGTGTCCCCCTCGGGATATCGTCATTTAAAGAACGAGGGTCAGCGGAAGGTAAAAAAAAAAAAAAAAAAAACCGGAAAAAAAAATCTGGAAAAAAACTATGAAAAAAATCGGAGGAGCTTGCCAAAGATGAGGCCATTACGGCTCGCCTTTCGGTGTCCTCCTCGGGATAGCGTCATTTAAAGAACGAGGGTCAGCAGAACGTAAAAAAAAAAAAAAAAAAAAAACCGAAAAAAAAATCTGGAAAAAAAACTGTGAAAAAAAACCGGAGGAGCATGCCAAAGATGAGGCTATTACGGCTCCCCTTTAGGTGTCCTCCTCGGGATAGCGTCATTTAAAGAACGAGGGTCAGCAGAACGTAATAAAAAAAAAAAAAAAAAAAAAAAAAAAAAAAAAAACGGAAAAAAAATCTGGAAAAAACTGTGAAAAAAACCGGAGGAGCTTGCCAAAGATGAGGCTATTACGGCTCCCCTTTAGGTGTCATCCTCGGGATAGCGTCATTTAAAGAACGAGGGTCAGCAGAACGTTAAAAAAAAAAAAAAAAAAAAAAAAAAAAAAAAAAAACGGAAAAAAAAATCTGGAAAAAAACTGTGAAAAAAAACCGGAGGAGCTTGCCAAAGATGAGGCTATTAAGGCTAACCTTTAGGTGTCCTCCTCGGGATAGCGTCATTTAAAGAACGAGGGTCAGCGGAAGGTAAAAAAAAAAAAAACCGGAAAAAAAATCTGAAAAAAAACCGGAAAAAAAATCTGGAAAAAAACTGTGAAAAAAACCGGAGGAGCTTGCCAAAGATGAGGCCATTACGGCTCACCTTTAGGTGTCCTCC
This sequence comes from Arachis ipaensis, assembly GCF_059453495.1. Classification (NCBI taxonomy): domain Eukaryota; kingdom Viridiplantae; phylum Streptophyta; class Magnoliopsida; order Fabales; family Fabaceae; genus Arachis; species Arachis ipaensis. Next base: position 60,863,267 of record NC_142439.1, on the reverse strand, counting down.
TCGGGATAACGTCATTTAAAGAACGAGGGTCAGCAGAACGTTTAAAAAAAAAATATGGAAAATAACTGTGAAAAAAACCGGAGGAGCTTGCCAAAGATGAGGCCATTACGGCTCGCCTTTAGGTGTCCTCCTCAGGATAGCGTCATTTAAAGAACGAGGGTCAGCGGAAGGTAAAAAAAAAAAAAAAAAAAAAAAAAAAAAAAAAAAAAAAAAAAAAAAAAACCGGAAAAAAAATCAGGAAAATAAAACTGTGAAAAAAGCCGGAGGTGCTTGCCAAAGATGAGGCCATTACGGCTCACCTTTAGGTGTCCTCCTCGGGATAGCGTCATTTAAAGAACGAGGGTCAGCAGAACGTTAAAAAAAAAAAAAAAAAAAAAAAAAAAAAAAAAAAAACCGGAAAAAAATCTGGAATAAAACAGTGAAAAAAAACCGGAGGAGCTTGCCAAAGATGAGGCCATTACGGCTCGCCTTTAGGTCTCCTCCTCGGGATAGCGTCATTTAAAGAACGAGGGTCAGCAGAAGGAATAAAAAAAAAAAAAAATGGAAAAAAATCTAGAAAAAAACTGTGAAAAAAACCGGAGGAGCTTGCCAAAGATGAGGCCACTACGGCTCGCCTTTAGGTGTCCTCCTCGGGATAGCGTCATTTAAAGAACGAGGGTCAGCAGAACGTAAAAAAAAAAAAAAAAAAAAAAAAAAAAAAAAAAAAAAACTTGAAAAAAATCTGGAAAAAAACTGTGAAAAAAACCGGAGGAGCTTGCCAAAGATGAGGCCATTACGGCTCGCCTTTAGGTGTCCTCCTCGGGATAGCGTAATTTAAAGAACGAGGGTCAGCAGAACGTAAAATAAAACAAAAAAAACAAAAAACCGGAAAAAAAATCTGGAAAATAAACTGTGAAAAAAACCGGAGGAGCTTGCCAAAGATGAGGCCATTACGGCTCACCTTTAGGTGTCCTCCTCGGGATAACGTCATTTAAAGAACGAGGGTCAGCAGAACGTTTAAAAAAAAAATATGGAAAATAACTGTGAAAAAAACCGGAGGAGCTTGCCAAAGATGAGGCCATTACGGCTCGCCTTTAGGTGTCCTCCTCGGGATAGCGTCATTTAAAGAACGAGGGTCAGCAGAACGTAAAAAAAAACAAAAAAAAACAAAAAAAAAACCGGAAAAAAAATCTGGAAAAAAACTGTGAAAAAAAACCGGAGGAGCTTGCCAAAGATGAGGCCATTACGGCTCGCCTTTAGGTGTCCTCCTCGGGATAGCGTCATTTAAAGAACGAGGGTCAGCAGAAGGAATAAAAAAAAAAAAAACGGAAAAAAAATCTAGAAAAAAACTGTGAAAAAAACCGGAGGAGCTTGCCAAAGATGAGGCCATTACGGCTCGCCTTTAGGTGTCCTCCTCGGGATATCGTCATTTAAAGAACGAGGGTCAGCGGAAGGTAAAAAAAAAAAAAAAAAAAACCGGAAAAAAAAATCTGGAAAAAAACTCTGAAAAAAATCGGAGGAGCTTGCCAAAGATGAGGCCATTACGGCTCGCCTTTCGGTGTCCTCCTCGGGATAGCGTCATTTAAAGAACGAGGGTCAGCAGAACGTAAAAAAAAAAAAAAAAAAAAACCGAAAAAAAAATCTGGAAAAAAAACTGTGAAAAAAAACCGGAGGAGCATGCCAAAGATGAGGCTATTACGGCTCCCCTTTAGGTGTCCTCCTCGGGATAGCGTCATTTAAAGAACGAGGGTCAGCAGAACGTAATAAAAAAAAAAAAAAAAAAAAAAAAAAAAAAAAAAAACGGAAAAAAAATCTGGAAAAAACTGTGAAAAAAACCGGAGGAGCTTGCCAAAGATGAGGCTATTACGGCTCCCCTTTAGGTGTCATCCTCGGGATAGCGTCATTTAAAGAACGAGGGTCAGCAGAACGTTAAAAAAAAAAAAAAAAAAAAAAAAAAAAAAAAAAAACGGAAAAAAAAATCTGGAAAAAAACTGTGAAAAAAAACCGGAGGAGCTTGCCAAAGATGAGGCTATTAAGGCTAACCTTTAGGTGTCCTCCTCGGGATAGCGTCATTTAAAGAACGAGGGTCAGCGGAAGGTAAAAAAAAAAAAAACCGGAAAAAAAATCTGAAAAAAAACCGGAAAAAAAATCTGGAAAAAAACTGTGAAAAAAACCGGAGGAGCTTGCTAAAGATGAGACCATTACGGCTCGCCTTTCGGTGTCCTCCTCGGGATAGCGTCATTTAAAGAACGAGGGTCAGCAGAACGTAAAAAAAAAAAAAAAAAAATCTGGATAAAAACTGTGAAAAAAAACCGGAGGAGCTTGCCAAAGATGAGGCCATTACGGCTCGCCTTTAGGTGTCCTCCTCGTGATAGCGTCATTCAAAGAACGAGGGTCAGCGGAAGGTAAAAAAAAAAAAACCAGAAAAAAAATCTGGAAAATAAAATAGTGAAAAAAAAACCGGAGGAGCTTGCCAAAGATGAGGCCATTACGGCTCGCCTTTCGGTGTCCTCCTCGGGATAGCGTCATTTAAAGAACGAGGCTCAGCAGAACGTATAAAAAAAAAAAAAAAAAACCGAAAAAAAATATGGAAAAAAAACTGTGAAAAAAACCGGAGGAGCTTGCCAAAGATGAGGCTATTACGGCTCACCTTTAGGTGTCCTCCTCGGGATAGCGTCATTTAAAGAACGAGGGTCAGCAGAACGTAAAAAAAAAAAAAAAAAAAAAAAAAGCCGGAAAAAAATCTGGAATAAAACAGTGAAAAAAAACCGGAGGAGCTTGCCAAAGATGAGGCCATTACGGCTCGCCTTTAGGTCTCCTCCTCGGGATAGCGTCATTTAAAGAACGAGGGTCAGCAGAACTTAAAAAAAAAAAAAAAAAAAAAAAAAAAAAAAAAAAACCGAAAAAAAAACTGGAAAAAAACCGGAGGAGCTTGCCAAAGATGAGGCCATTACGGCTCGCCTTTAGGTGTCCACCTCGGGATAGCGTCATTTAAAGAACGAGGGTCAGCAGAAGGAATAAAAAAAAAAAAAAAAACGGAAAAAAAAATCTAGAAAAAAACTGTGAAAAAAACCGGAGGAGCTTGCCAAAGATGAGGCCACTACGGCTCGCCTTTAGGTGTCCTCCTCGGGATAGCGTCATTTAAAGAACGAGGGTCAGCAGAACGTAAAAAAAAAAAAAAAAATAAAAATAAAAATAAAAATAAAAATAAAAATAAAAAAATAAAAAAACTGGAAAAAAATCTGGAAAAAAACTGTGAAAAAAACCGGAGGAGCTTGCCAAAGATGA
>NC_142439.1:60855000-60857500 GCF_059453495.1 Arachis ipaensis | reverse complement strand
ACGGCTCGCCTTTCGGTGTCCTCCTCGGGATAGCGTCATTTAAAGAACGAGGGTCAGCAAAACGTTAAAAAAAAAAAAAAAAAAAAAGAAACCGGAAAAAAATCTGGACAAAAACTGTGAAAAAAACCGGAGGAGCTTGCCAAAGATGAGGCCATTACGGCTCGCCTTTAGGTGTCCTCCTCGGGATAGCGTAATTTAAAGAACGAGGGTCACCAGAACGTAAAATAAAAAAAACAAAAAAAAAACAAAAAAACCGGAAAAAAATCTGGAAAATAAACTGTGAAAAAAACCGGAGGAGCTTGCCAAAGATGAGGCCATTACGGCTCGCCTTTAGGTGTTCTCCTCGGGATATTGTAAATTAAAGAACGAGGGTCAGCAGAACGTAAAATAAAAAAAATACAAAAAAAAAAACAAAAAAACCCGAAAAAAAATCTGGAAAATAAACTGTGAAAAAAACCGGAGGAGCTTGCCAAAGATGAGGCCATTACGGCTCACCTTTAGGTGTCCTCCTCGGGATAGCGTCATTTAAAGAACGAGGGTCAGCAGAACGTATAAAAAAAATAAAAAAAAAAACCGAAAAAAAAATCTGGAAAAAAAACTGTGAAAAAAAACCGGAGGAGCTTGCCAAAGATGAGGCTATTACGGCTCCCCTTTAGGTGTTCTCCTCGGGATAGCGTCATTTAAAGAACGAGGGTCAGCAGAACGTATAAAAAAAATAAAAAAAATAAAAAAAAAATAAAAAAAAAATAAAAAAATCTGGAAAAAAACTGCGAAAAAAACCGGAGGAGCTTGCCAAAGATGAGGCCATTACGGCTCGCCTTTAGGTGTCCTCCTCGGGATAGCGTCATTTAAAGAACGAGGGTCAGCAGAAGGAATAAAAAAAAAAAAAACGGAAAAAAAATCTAGAAAAAAACTGTGAAAAAAATCGGAGGAGCTTGCCAAAGATGAGGCCATTAAGGCTCACCTTTAGGTGTCCTCCTCGGGATAGCGTCATTTAAAGAACGAGGGTCAGCGGAAAGTAAAAAAAAAAAATAAAAAAAAAAAAAAAAAAAAAACTGGAAAAAAATCTGGAAAAAAACTGTGAAAAAAACCGGAGGAGCTTGCCAAAGATGAGGCCATTACGGCTCGCCTTTAGGTGTCCTCCTCGGGATAGCGTAATTTAAAGAACGAGGGTCAGCAGAACGTAAAATAAAAAAAAAACAAAAAAACCGGAAAAAAAATCTGGAAAATAAACTGTGAAAAAAACCGGAGGAGCTTGCCAAAGATGAGGCCATTACGGCTCACCTTTAGGTGTCCTCCTCGGGATAACGTCATTTAAAGAACGAGGGTCAGCAGAACGTTTAAAAAAAAAATCTGGAAAAAAACTGTGAAAAAAACCGGAGGAGCTTGCCAAAGATGAGGCCATTACGGCTCGCCTTTAGGTGTCCTCCTCGGGATAGCGTCATTTAAAGAACGAGGGTCAGCAGAACGTAAAAAAAAACAAAAAAAAACAAAAAAAAAAAACCGGAAAAAAAATCTAGAAAAAAACTGTGAAAAAAAACCGGAGGAGCTTGCCAAAGATGAGGCCATTAAGGATCACCTTTAGGTGTCCTACTCGGGATAGCGTCATTTAAAGAACGAGGGTCAGCAGAACGTTAAAAAAAAAAAAAAAAAAAAAAAAAAAAACCGAAAAAAAATCTGGAATAAAACTGTGAAAAAAACCGGAGGAGCTTGCCAAAGATGAGGCCATTATGGCTCGCCTTTAGGTGTCCTCCTCGGGATAGCGTCATTTAAAGAACGAGGGTCAGCGGAAGGTAAAAAAAAAAAAAAAAAAAAAAAAAAATCGGAAAAAAAAATCTGGAAAAAAACTGTGAAAAAAATCGGAGGAGCTTGCCAAAGATGAGGCCATTACGGCTCGCCTTTAGGTGTCCGCCTCAAGATAGCGTCATTTAAAGAACGAGGCTCAGCAGAACTTTAAAAAAAAAAAAAAAAAAAAAAAAAAAAAAAAAAACCGAAAAAAAAAAATGGAAAAAAAACTGTGAAAAAAACCGGAGGAGCTTGCCAAAGATGAGGCTATTACGGCTCACCTTTAGGTGTCCTCCTCGGGATAACGTCATTTAAAGAACGAGGGTCAGCAGAACGTTTAAAAAAAAAAATCTGGAAAAAAACTGTGAAAAAAACCAGAGGAGATTGCCAAAGATGAGGCCATTACGGCTCGCCTTTAGGTGTCCTCCTCGGGATAGCGTCATTTAAAGAACGAGGGTCAGCAGAACGTAAAAAAAAACAAAAAAAAACAAAAAAAAAAACCGGAAAAAAAATCTAGAAAAAAACTGTGAAAAAAAACCGGAGGAGCTTGCCAAAGATGAGGCCATTAAGGATCACCTTTAGGTGTCCTACTCGGGATAGCGTCATTTAAAGAACGAGGGTCAGCAGAACGTTAAAAAAAAAAAAAAGAAAAAAAAAAAACCGAAAAAAAATCTGGAATAAAACTGTGAAAAAAACCGGAGGAGCTTGCCAAAGA
>NC_142439.1:60842500-60850000 GCF_059453495.1 Arachis ipaensis | reverse complement strand
ATTACGGCTCGCCTTTAGGTGTCCTCCTCGGGATAGCGTCATTTAAAGAACGAGGATCAGCAGAACGTAAAAAAAAACAAAAAAAAAAAACCGGAAAAAAAATCTAGAAAAAAACTGTGAAAAAAAACCGGAGGAGCTTGCCAAAGATGAGGCCATTAAGGATCACCTTTAGGTGTCCTACTCGGGATAGCGTCATTTAAAGAACGAGGGTCAGCAGAACGTTAAAAAAAAAAAAAGAAAAAAAAAAAAACCGAAAAAAAATCTGGAATAAAACTGTGAAAAAAACCGGAGGAGCTTGCCAAAGATGAGGCCATTATGGCTGGCCTTTAGGTGTCCTCCTCGGGATAGCGTCATTTAAAGAACGAGGGTCAGCGGAAGGTAAAAAAAAAAAAAAAAAAAAAAGAAATCGGAAAAAAAAATCTGGAAAAAAACTGTGAAAAAAATCGGAGGAGCTTGCCAAAGATGAGGCCATTACGGCTCGCCTTTAGGTGTCCGCCTCGAGATAGCGTCATTTAAAGAACGAGGGTCAGCAGAACGTAAAATAAAAAAAAAAAACAAAAAAACCGGAAAAAAAATCTGGAAAATAAATTGTGAAAAAAACCGGAGGAGCTTGCCAAAGATGAGGCCATTACGGCACACCTTTTGGTGTCCTCCTCGGGATAACGTCATTTAAAGAACGAGGGTCAGCAGAACGTTTAAAAAAAATATGGAAAATAACTGTGAAAAAAACCGGAGGAGCTTGCCAAAGATGAGGCCATTACGGCTCGCCTTTAGGTGTCCTCCTCGGGATAGCGTCATTTAAACAACGAGGGTCAGCAGAACGTAAAAAAAAACAAAAAAAAAAACAAAAAAAAAAACCGGAAAAAAATCTGGAAAAAAACTGTGAAAAAAAACCGGAGGAGCTTGCCAAAGATGAGGCCATTAAGGCTCACCTTTAGGTGTCCTCCTCGGGATAGCGTCATTTAAAGAACGAGGGTCAGCGGAAGGTAAAAAAAAAAAAAAAATAGGAAAAAAAAATCTGGAAAAAAACTGTGAAAAAAACCGGAGGAGCTTGCCAAAGATGAGGCCATTACGGCTCGCCTTTCGGTGTCCTCCTCGGGATAGCGTCATTTAAAGAACGAGGGTCAGCAGAACGTAAAAAAAAAAAAAAAAAAAAAAACCCGGAAAAAAAAAAACTGTGAAAAAAACCGGAGGAGCTTGCCAAAGATGAGGCCATTACGGCTCACCTTTAGGTGTCCTCCTCGGGATAGCGTCATTTAAAGAACGAGGGTCAGCAGAACGTTAAAAAAAAAAAAAAAAAAAAAAACCGAAAAAAAAATCTGGAATAAAACTGTGAAAAAAACCGGAGGAGCTTGCCAAAGATGAGGCCATTATGGCTCGCCTTTAGGTGTTCTCCTCGGGATAGCGTCATTTAAAGAACGAGGGTCAGCGGAAGGTTAAAAAAAAAAAAAAAAAAATCTGGAAAAAAACTGTGAAAAAAATCGGAGGAGCTTGCCAAAGATGAGGCCATTATGGCTCGCCTTTAGGTGTCCTCCTCGGGATAGCGTCATTTAAAGAACGAGGGTCAGCGGAAGGTAAAAAAAAAAAAAAAAAAAAAAAATTCGAAAAAAAAAATCTGGGAAAAAACTGTGAAAAAATCGGAGGAGCTTGCCAAAGATGAGGCCATTACGGCATGCCTTTAGGTGTCCGCCTCGAGATAGCGTCATTTAAAGAACGAGGGTCAGCGGAAGGTAAAAAAAAATAAAAAAAAAAAATAAAAAAATAAAAAAATAAAAAAAAAAAAACCGAAAAAAAAAATGGAAAAAAAACTGTGAAAAAAACTGGAGGAGCTTGCCAAAGATGAGGCTATTACGGCTCACCTTTAGGTGTCCTCCTCGGGATAGCGTCATTTAAAGAACGAGGGTCAGCAGAACGTAAAAAAAAACAAAAAAAAACAAAAAAAAAAAAAAACCGGAAAAAAAATCTAGAAAAAAACTGTGAAAAAAAACCGGAGGAGCTTGCCAAAGATGAGGCCATTAAGGATCACCTTTAGGTGTCCTACTCGGGATAGCGTCATTTAAAGAACGAGGGTCAGCAGAACGTGAAAAAAAAAAAAAGAAAAAAAAAAAAACCGAAAAAAAATCTGGAATAAAACTGTGAAAAAAACCGGAGGAGCTTGCCAAAGATGAGGCCATTACGGCTCACCTTTAGGTGTCCTCCTCGGGATAACGTCATTTAAAGAACGAGGGTCAGCAGAACGTTTAAAAAAAAAATCTGGAAAAAAACTGTGAAAAAAACCGGAGGAGCTTGCCAAAGATGAGGCCATTACGGCTCGCCTTTAGGTGTCCTCCTCGGGATAGCGTCATTTAAAGAACGAGGATCAGCAGAACGTAAAAAAAAACAAAAAAAAAAAAACCGGAAAAAAAATCTAGAAAAAAACTGTGAAAAAAAACCGGAGGAGCTTGCCAAAGATGAGGCCATTAAGGATCACCTTTAGGTGTCCTACTCGGGATAGCGTCATTTAAAGAACGAGGGTCAGCAGAACGTTAAAAAAAAAAAAAGAAAAAAAAAAAAAACCGAAAAAAAATCTGGAATAAAACTGTGAAAAAAACCGGAGGAGCTTGCCAAAGATGAGGCCATTATGGCTGGCCTTTAGGTGTCCTCCTCGGGATAGCGTCATTTAAAGAACGAGGGTCAGCGGAAGGTAAAAAAAAAAAAAAAAAAAAAAGAAATCAGAAAAAAAAATCTGGAAAAAAACTGTGAAAAAAATCGGAGGAGCTTGCCAAAGATGAGGCCATTACGGCTCGCCTTTAGGTGTCCGCCTCGAGATAGCGTCATTTAAAGAACGAGGGTCAGCAGAACGTATAAAAAAAAAAAAAAAAAAAACCGGAAAAAAATCTGGAATAAAACAGTGAAAAAAAACCGGAGGAGCTTGCCAAAGATGAGGCCATTACGGCTCGCCTTTAGGTCTCCTCCTCGGGATAGCGTCATTTAAAGAACGAGGGTCAGCAGAACATTAAAAAAAAAAAAAAAAAAAAAACCGAAAAAAAATCTGGAATAAAACTGTGAAAAAAACCGGAGGAGCTTGCCAAAGATGAGGCCATTATGGCTCGCCTTTAGGTGTCCTCCTCGGGATAGCGTCATTTAAAGAACGAGGGTCAGCGGAAGGTAAAAAAAAAAAAAAAAAAAAAAAAAATCGGAAAAAAAAATCTGGAAAAAAACTGTGAAAAAAATCGGAGGAGCTTACCAAAGATGAGGCCATTACGGCTCGCCTTTAGGTGTCCGCCTCGAGATAGCGTCATTTAAAGAACGAGGCTCAGCAGAACTTAAAAAAAAAAAAAAAAAAAAAAAAAAAAAAAAAAAACCGAAAAAAAAATGGAAAAAAAACTGTGAAAAAAACCGGAGGAGCTTGCCAAAGATGAGGCTATTACGGCTCACCTTTAGGTGTCCTCCTCGGGATAGCGTCATTTAAAGAACGAGGGTCAGCAGAACGTTAAAAAAAAAAAAAAAAAAAAAAAAACCGGAAAAAAAATCTGGAAAATAAACTGTGAAAAAAACCGGAGGAGCTTGCCAAAGATGAGGCCATTACGGCTCACCTTTAGGTGTCCTCCTCGGGATAACGTCATTTAAAGAACGAGGGTCAGCAGAACGTTTAAAAAAAAAATCTGGAAAAAAACTGTGAAAAAAACCGGAGGAGCTTGCCAAAGATGAGGCCATTACGGCTCGCCTTTAGGTGTCCTCCTCGGGATAGCGTCATTTAAAGAACGAGGGTCAGCAGAACGTAAAAAAAAACAAAAAAAAAACAAAAAAAAAAAACCGGAAAAAAAATCTAGAAAAAAACTGTGAAAAAAAACCGGAGGAGCTTGCCAAAGATGAGGCCATTAAGGATCACCTTTAGGTGTCCTACTCGGGATAGCGTCATTTAAAGAACGAGGGTCAGCAGAACGTTAAAAAAAAAAAAAAGAAAAAAAAAAAAAAAACCGAAAAAAAATCTGGAATAAAACTGTGAAAAAAACCGGAGGAGCTTGCCAAAGATGAGGCCATTATGGCTCGCCTTTAGGTGTCCTCCTCGGGATAGCGTCATTAAAAGAACGAGGGTCAGCGGAAGGTAAAAAAAAAAAAAAAAAAAAAAAAAAAAAAAAAAAAAAAACGGAAAAAAAAATCTGGAAAAAAACTGTGAAAAAAATCGGAGGAGCTTGCCAAAGATGAGGCCATTACGGCTCGCCTTTAGGTGTCCGACTCGAGATAGCGTCATTTAAAGAACGAGGGTCAGCAGAACGTATAAAAAAAAAAAAAAAAAAAAAAAAAAAAAAAAACCGGAAAAAAATCTGGAATAAAACAGTGAAAAAAAACCGGAGGAGCTTGCCAAAGATGAGGCCATTACGGCTCGCCTTTAGGTCTCCTCCTCGGGATAGCGTCATTTAAAGAACGAGGGTCAGCAGAACGTAAAAAAAAAAAAAAAAAAAAAAAAAAAAAAAAAAAAAAAAAAAAAAAAAAAAAATCTGGAAAAAAATCTGGAAAAAAACTGTGAAAAATACCGGAGGAGCTTGCCAAAGATGAGGCCATTACGGCTCGCCTTTAGGTGTCCTCCTCGGGATAGCGTAATTTAAAGATCGAGGGTCAGCAGAACGTAAAATAAAAAAAAAAAACAAAAAAACCGGAAAAAAAATCTGGAAAATAAATTGTGAAAAAAACCGGAGGAGCTTGCCAAAGATGAGGCCATTACGGCACACCTTTTGGTGTCCTCCTCGGGATAACGTCATTTAAAGAACGAGGGTCAGCAGAACGTTTAAAAAAAATATGGAAAATAACTGTGAAAAAAACCGGAGGAGCTTGCCAAAGATGAGGCCATTACGGCTCGCCTTTAGGTGTCCTCCTCGGGATAGCGTCATTTAAACAACGAGGGTCAGCAGAACGTAAAAAAAACAAAAAAAAAAACAAAAAAAAAAACCGGAAAAAAATCTGGAAAAAAACTGTGAAAAAAAACCGGAGGAGCTTGCCAAAGATGAGGCCATTAAGGCTCACCTTTAGGTGTCCTCCTCGGGATAGCGTCATTTAAAGAACGAGGGTCAGCGGAAGGTAAAAAAAAAAAAAAAATAGGAAAAAAAAATCTGGAAAAAAACTGTGAAAAAAACCGGAGGAGCTTGCCAAAGATGAGGCCATTACGGCTCGCCTTTCGGTGTCCTCCTCGGGATAGCGTCATTTAAAGAACGAGGGTCAGCAGAACGTAAAAAAAAAAAAAAAAAAAAAACCCGGAAAAAAAAAACTGTGAAAAAAACCGGAGGAGCTTGCCAAAGATGAGGCCATTACGGCTCACCTTTAGGTGTCCTCCTCGGGATAGCGTCATTTAAAGAACGAGGGTCAGCAGAACGTTAAAAAAAAAAAAAAAAAAAAACCGAAAAAAAAATCTGGAATAAAACTGTGAAAAAAACCGGAGGAGCTTGCCAAAGATGAGGCCATTATGGCTCGCCTTTAGGTGTTCTCCTCGGGATAGCGTCATTTAAAGAACGAGGGTCAGCGGAAGGTTAAAAAAAAAAAAAAAAAAATCTGGAAAAAAACTGTGAAAAAAATCGGAGGAGCTTGCCAAAGATGAGGCCATTATGGCTCGCCTTTAGGTGTCCTCCTCGGGATAGCGTCATTTAAAGAACGAGGGTCAGCGGAAGGTAAAAAAAAAAAAAAAAAAAAAAAAAAAATCGAAAAAAAAAATCTGGGAAAAAACTGTGAAAAAAATCGGAGGAGCTTGCCAAAGATGAGGCCATTACGGCATGCCTTTAGGTGTCCGCCTCGAGATAGCGTCATTTAAAGAACGAGGGTCAGCGGAAGGTAAAAAAAAAAAAAAAAAAAAAAAAAAAAAATAAAAAAATAAAAAAAAAAAAACCGAAAAAAAAAATGGAAAAAAAACTGTGAAAAAAACTGGAGGAGCTTGCCAAAGATGAGGCTATTACGGCTCACCTTTAGGTGTCCTCCTCGGGATAGCGTCATTTAAAGAACGAGGGTCAGCAGAACGTAAAAAAAAACAAAAAAAAACAAAAAAAAAAAAAAACCGGAAAAAAAATCTAGAAAAAAACTGTGAAAAAAAACCGGAGGAGCTTGCCAAAGATGAGGCCATTAAGGATCACCTTTAGGTGTCCTACTCGGGATAGCGTCATTTAAAGAACGAGGGTCAGCAGAACGTGAAAAAAAAAAAAAAGAAAAAAAAAAAAACCGAAAAAAAATCTGGAATAAAACTGTGAAAAAAACCGGAGGAGCTTGCCAAAGATGAGGCCATTATGGCTCGCCTTTAGGTGTCCTCCTCGGGATAGCGTCATTTAAAGAACGAGGGTCAGCGGAAGGTAAAAAAAAAAAAAAAAAAAAAAAAAAAAAAAAAAAATCGGAAAAAAAAATCTGGAAAAAAACTGTGAAAAAAATCGGAAGAGCTTGCCAAAGATGAGGCCATTACGGCTCGCCTTTAGGTGTCCGCCTCGAGATAGCGTCATTTAAAGAACGAGGGTCAGCAGAACGTATAAAAAAAAAAAAAAAAAAAAAAAAAAAAAAAAAAACCGGAAAAAAATCTGGAATAAAACAGTGAAAAAAAACAGGAGGAGCTTGCCAAAGATGAGGCCATTACGGCTCGCCTTTAGGTCTCCTCCTCGGGATAGCGTCATTTAAAGAACGAGGGTCAGCAGAACATTAAAAAAAAAAAAAAAAAACCGAAAAAAAATCTGGAATAAAACTGTGAAAAAAACCGGAGGAGCTTGCCAAAGGTGAGGCCATTATGGCTCGCCTTTAGGTGTCCTCCTCGGGATAGCGTCATTTAAAGAACGAGGGTCAGCGGAAGGTAAAAAAAAAAAAAAAAAAAAAAATCGGAAAAAAAAATCTGGAAAAAAACTGTGAAAAAAATCGGAGGAGCTTACCAAAGATGAGGCCATTACGGCTCGCCTTTAGGTGTCCGCCTCGAGATAGCGTCATTTAAAGAACGAGGCTCAGCAGAACTTAAAAAAAAAAAAAAAAAAAAAAAAAAAAAAAAAACCGAAAAAAAATGGAAAAAAAACTGTGAAAAAAACCGGAGGAGCTTGCCAAAGATGAGGCTATTACGGCTCACCTTTAGGTGTCCTCCTCGGGATAGCGTCATTTAAAGAACGAGGGTCAGCAGAACGTAAAAAAAAAAAAAAAAAAAAAAAAAAAAAAAAAAAAAAAAAAAAAAAAAAAACGGAAAAAAAATCTGGAAAATAAACTGTGAAAAAAACCGGAGGAGCTTGCCAAAGATGAGGCCATTACGGCTCACCTTTAGGTGTCCTCCTCGGGATAACGTCATTTAAAGAACGAGGGTCAGCAGAACGTTTAAAAAAAAAATCTGGAAAAAAACTGTGAAAAAAACCGGAGGAGCTTGCCAAAGATGAGGCCATTACGGCTCGCCTTTAAGTGTCCTCCTCGGGATAGCGTCATTTAAAGAACGAGGGTCAGCAGAACGTAAAAAAAAACAAAAAAAAAACAAAAAAAAAAAACCGGAAAAAAAATCTAGAAAAAAACTGTGAAAAAAAA
>NC_142439.1:60820000-60832500 GCF_059453495.1 Arachis ipaensis | reverse complement strand
AACTGCGAAAAAAACCGGAGGAGCTTGCCAAAGATGAGGCCATTACGGCTCGCCTTTAGGTGTCCTCCTCGGGATAGCGTCATTTAAAGAACGAGGGTCAGCAGAAGGAATAAAAAAAATAAAAAAAACGGAAAAAAAATCTAGAAAAAAACTGTGAAAAAAATCGGAGGAGCTTGCCAAAGATGAGGCCATTAAGGCTCACCTTTAGGTGTCCTCCTTGGGATAGCGTCATTTAAAGAACGAGGGTCAGCGGAAAGTAAAAAAAAAAAAAAAAAAAAAAAAAAAAAAAAAAAAAAAACTGGAAAAAAATTTGGAAAAAAACTGTGAAAAAAACCGGAGGAGCTTGCCAAAGATGAGGCCATTACGGCTCGCCTTTAGGTGTCCTCCTCGGGATAGCGTAATTTAAAGAACGAGGGTCAGCAGAACGTAAAATAAAAAAAAAACAAAAAAACCGGAAAAAAAATCTGGAAAATAAACTGTGAAAAAAACCGGAGGAGCTTGCCAAAGATGAGGCCATTACGGCTCACCTTTAGGTGTCCTCCTCGGGATAACGTCATTTAAAGAACGAGGGTCAGCAGAACGTTTAAAAAAAAAAATCTGGAAAAAAACTGTGAAAAAAACCGGAGGAGCTTGCCAAAGATGAGGCCATTACGGCTCGCCTTTAGGTCTCCTCCTCGGGATAGCGTCATTTAAAGAACGAGGGTCAGCAGAACGTTAAAAAAAAAAAAAAAAAAAAAAAACCGAAAAAAAATCTGGAATAAAACTGTGAAAAAAACCGGAGGAGCTTGCCAAAGATGAGGCCATTATGGCTCGCCTTTAGGTGTCCTCCTCGGGATAGCGTCATTTAAAGAACGAGGGTCAGCGGAAGGTAAAAAAAAAAAAAAAAAAAAAAAAAAAAAAAAAAAAAAAAAAAAAAAAAAAAAAAAAAAAAAAAAAAAACCGAAAAAAAAAATGGAAAAAAAACTGTGAAAAAAACCGGAGGAGCTTGCCAAAGATGAGGCTATTACGGCTCACCTTTAGGTGTCCTCCTCGGGATAGCGTCATTTAAAGAACGAGGGTCAGCAGAACGTAAAAAAAAAAAAAAAAAAAAAAAAAAAAAAAAAAAAAAAAAAAAAAAAAAACCGGAAAAAAAATCTGGAAAATAAACTGTGAAAAAAACCGGAGGAGCTTGCCAAAGATGAGGCCATTACGGCTCACCTTTAGGTGTCCTCCTCGGGATAACGTCATTTAAAGAACGAGGGTCAGCAGAACGTTTAAAAAAAAAATCTGGAAAAAAACTGTGAAAAAAACCGGAGGAGCTTGCCAAAGATGAGGCCATTACGGCTCGCCTTTAGGTGTCCTCCTCGGGATAGCGTCATTTAAAGAACGAGGGTCAGCAGAACGTAAAAAAAAAACAAAAAAAAACAAAAAAAAAAAACCGGAAAAAAAATCTAGAAAAAACCTGTGAAAAAAAACCGGAGGAGCTTGCCAAAGATGAGGCCATTAAGGATCACCTTTAGGTGTCCTACTCGGGATAGCGTCATTTAAAGAAAGAGGGTCAGCAGAACGTTAAAAAAAAAAAAGAAAAAAAAAACCGAAAAAAAATCTGGAATAAAACTGTGAAAAAAACCGGAGGAGCTTGCCAAAGATGAGGCCATTACGGCTCGCCTTTAGGTGTCCGCCTCGAGATAGCGTCATTTAAAGAACGAGGCTCAGCAGAACTTAAAAAAAAAAAAAAATGGAAAAAAAACTGTGAAAAAAACCGGAGGAGCTTGCCAAAGATGAGGCCATTACGGCTCGCCTTTAGGTGTCCTCCTCGGGATAGCGTAATTTAAAGATCGAAGGTCAGCAGAACGTAAAATAAAAAAAAAACAAAAAAACCGGAAAAAAAATCTGGAAAATAAACTGTGTAAAAAACCGGAGGAGCTTGCCAAAGATGAGGCCATTACGGCACACCTTTAGGTGTCCTCCTCGGGATAACGTCATTTAAAGAACGAGGGTCAGCAGAACGTTTAAAAAAAAATATGGAAAATAACTTTGAAAAAAACCGGAGGAGCTTGCCAAAGATGAGGCCATTACGGCTCGCCTTTAGGTGTCCTCCTCGGGATAGCGTCATTTAAAGAACGAGGGTCAGCAGAACGTAAAAAAAAACAAAAAAAAAAACAAAAAAAAAAACCGGAAAAAAATCTGGAAAAAAACTGTGAAAAAAAACCGGAGGAGCTTGCCAAAGATGAGGCCATTAAGGCTCACCTTTAGGTGTCCTCCTCGGGATAGCGTCATTTAAAGAACGAGGGTCAGCGGAAGGTAAAAAAAAAAAAAAAAAATAGGAAAAAAAATCTGGAAAAAAACTGTGAAAAAAACCGGAGGAGCTTGCCAAAGATGAGGCCATTACGGCTCGCCTTTCGGTGTCCTCCTCGGGATAGCGTCATTTAAAGAACGAGGGTCAGCAGAACGTAAAAAAAAAAAAAAAAAAAACCCGGAAAAAAAAAAAACTGTGAAAAAAACCGGAGGAGCTTGCCAAAGATGAGGCCATTAAGGCTCACCTTTAGGTGTCCTCCTCGGGATAGCGTCATTTAAAGAACGAGGGTCAGCAGAACGTTTAAAAAAAAAAAAAAAAAAAAAAAAAAAAAAAAAAACCGAAAAAAAAATCTGGAATAAAACTGTGAAAAAAACCGGAGGAGCTTGCCAAAGATGAGGTCATTATGGCTCGCCTTTAGGTGTCCTCCTCGGGATAGCGTCATTTAAAGAACGAGGGTCAGCGGAAGGTTAAAAAAAAAAAAAAAAAAATCTGGAAAAAAACTGTGAAAAAAATCGGAGGAGCTTGCCAAAGATGAGGCCATTATGGCTCGCCTTTAGGTGTCCTCCTCGGGATAGCGTCATTTAAAGAACGAGGGTCAGCGGAAGGTAAAAAAAAAAAAAAAAAAAAAAAAAAAAAAAATCGGAAAAAAAAATCTGGGAAAAAACTGTGAAAAAAATCGGAGGAGCTTGCCAAAGATGAGGCCATTACGGCTCGCCTTTAGGTGTCCGCCTCGAGATAGCGTCATTTAAAGAACGAGGCTCAGCAGAACTTAAAAAAAAAAAAAAAAAAAAAAAAAAAAAAAAAAAAAACCGAAAAATAAAATGGAAAAAAAGCTGTGAAAAAAACCGGAGGAGCTTGCCAAAGATGAGGCTATTACGGCTCACCTTTAGGTGTCCTCCTCGGGATAGCGTCATTTAAAGAACGAGGGTCAGCAGAACGTAAAAAAAAAAAAAAAAAAAAAAAAAAAAAAAAAAAAAGAAAAAACCGAAAAATAAATCTGGAAAAAAAACTGTGAAAAAAAACCGGAGGAGCTTGCCAAAGATGAGGCTATTACGGCTCACCTTTAGGTGTCCTCCTCGGGATAGCGTCATTTAAAGAACGAGGGTCAGCAGAACGTAAAAAAAAAAAAAAAAAAAACCGAAAAAAAAATCTGGAAAAAAAACTGTGAAAAAAAACCGGAGGAGCTTGCCAAAGATGAGGCTATTACGGCTCCCCTTTAGGTGTCCTCCTCGGGATAGCGTCATTTAAAGAACGAGGGTCAGCAGAACGTAAAAAAAAAAAAAAAAAAAAATCTGGAAAAAAACTGCGAAAAAAACCGGAGGAGCTTGCCAAAGATGAGGCCATTACGGCTCGCCTTTAGGTGTCCTCCTCGGGATAGCGTCATTTAAAGAACGAGGGTCAGCAGAAGGAATAAAAAAAAAAAAAAAAACGGAAAAAAAATCTAGAAAAAAACTGTGAAAAAAATCGGAGGAGCTTGCCAAAGATGAGGCCATTAAGGCTCACCTTTAGGTGTCCTCCTCGGGATAGCGTCATTTAAAGAACGAGGGTCAGCGGAAAGTAAAAAAAAAAAAATAAAAAAAAAAAAAACTGGAAAAAAATCTGGAAAAAAACTGTGAAAAAAACCGGAGGAGCTTGCCAAAGATGAGGCCATTACGGCTCGCCTTTAGGTGTCCTCCTCGGGATAGCGTAATTTAAAGAACGAGGGTCAGCAGAACGTAAAATAAAAAAAAAAAACAAAAAAACCGGAAAAAAAATCTGGAAAATAAACTGTGAAAAAAACCGGAGGAGCTTGCCAAAGATGAGGCCATTACGGCTCACCTTTAGGTGTCCTCCTCGGGATAACGTCATTTAAAGAACGAGGGTCAGCAGAACGTTTAAAAAAAAAAAATCTGGAAAAAAACTGTGAAAAAAACCGGAGGAGCTTGCCAAAGATGAGGCCATTACGGCTCGCCTTTAGGTCTCCTCCTCGGGATAGCGTCATTTAAAGAACGAGGGTCAGCAGAACGTAAAAAAAAAAAAAAAAAAAAAAAACTGGAATAAAACTGTGAAAAAAACCGGAGGAGCTTGCCAAAGATGAGGCCATTACGGCTCGCCTTTAGGTGTCCGCCTCGAGATAGCGTCATTTAAAGAACGAGGCTCAGCAGAACTTAAAAAAAAAAAAAAAAAAAAAAAAAAAAAAAAACCGAAAATAAAAAATGGAAAAAAAACAGTGAAAAAAACCGGAGGAGCTTGCCAAAGATGAGGCTATTACGGCTCACCTTTAGGTGTCCTCCTCGGGATAGCGTCATTTAAAGAACGAGGGTCAGCAGAACGTAAAAAAAAAAAAAAAAAAAAAAAAAAAAAAAAAAAAAAAAAAAAAAAAAAAAAAAAAACCGGAAAAAAATCTTGAATAAAACAGTGAAAAAAAACCGGAGGAGCTTGCCAACGATGAGGCCATTACGGCTCGCCTTTAGGTCTCCTCCTCGGGATAGCGTCATTTAAAGAACGAGGGTCAGCAGAACGTTAAAAAAAAAAAAAACAAAAAAACCGGAAAAAAAATCTGGAAAATAAACTGTGAAAAAAACCGGAGGAGCTTGCCAAAGATGAGGCCATTACGGCTCACCTTTAGGTGTCCTCCTCGGGATAACGTCATTTAAAGAACGAGGGTCAGCAGAACATTTAAAAAAAAAATCTGGAAAAAAACTGTGAAAAAAACCGGAGGAGCTTGCCAAAGATGAGGCCATTACGGCTCGCCTTTAGGTGTCCTCCTCGGGATAGCGTCATTTAAAGAACGAGGGTCAGCAGAACGTTTAAAAAAAAAAAAAAAAAAAAAAAAAAAAAAAACCGAAAAAAAATCTGGAATAAAACTGTGAAAAAAACCGGAGGAGCTTGCCAAAGATGAGGTCATTATGGCTCGCCTTTAGGTGTCCTCCTCGGGATAGCGTCATTTAAAGAACGAGGGTCAGCGGAAGGTAAAATAAAAAAAAAAAAAAAAAAAAAAAAAATCGGAAAAAAAAATCTGGAAAAAAACTGTGAAAAAAATCGGAGGAGGTTGCCAAAGATGAGGCCATTACGGCTCGCCTTTAGGTGTCCGCCTCGAGATAGCGTCATTTAAAGAACGAGGCTCAGCAGAACTTAAAAAAAAAAAAAAAAAAAAAAAAAAAAAAAAAAAAAAAAAACCGAAAATAAAAAATGGAAAAAAAACAGTGAAAAAAACCGGAGGAGCTTGCCAAAGATGAGGCTATTACGGCTCACCTTTAGGTGTCCTCCTCGGGATAGCGTCATTTAAAGAACGAGGGTCAGCAGAACGTAAAAAAAAAAAATAAAAAAAATAAAAAAAAAAAAAAAAAAAAAAACCGGAAAAAAATCTTGAATAAAACAGTGAAAAAAAACCGGAGGAGCTTGCCAACGATGAGGCCATTACGGCTCGCCTTTAGGTCTCCTCCTCGGGATAGCGTCATTTAAAGAACGAGGGTCAGCAGAACGTTAAAAAAAAAAAAAAAAAAAAAAAAAAAAAAAAAAACCGAAAAAAAATCTGGAATAAAACTGTGAAAAAAACCGGAGGAGCTTGCCAAAGATGAGGCCATTATGGCTCGCCTTTAGGTGTCCTCCTCGGGATAGCGTCATTTAAAGAACGAGGGTCAGCGGAAGGTAAAAAAAAAAAAAAAAAAAAAAAAAAAAAAAAAAAAAAAAAAAAATCGGAAAAAAAAATATGGAAAAAAACTGTGAAAAAAATCGGAGGAGTTTGCCAAAGATGAGGCCATTACGGCTCGCCTTTAGGTGTCCGCCTCGAGATAGCGTCATTTAAAGAACGCGGCTCAGCAGAACTTAAAAAAAAAAAAAAAAAAAAAAAAAAAAAAAAAAAAAAAAAAAAAAAAAAACCGAAAAAAAAAATGGAAAAAAAACTGTGAAAAAAACCGGAGGAGCTTGCCAAAGATGAGGCTATTACGGCTCACCTTTAGGTGTCCTCCTCGGGATAGCGTCATTTAAAGAACGAGGGTCAGCAGAACGTAAAAAAAAAAAAAAAAAAAAAAAAAAAAAAAAAAAAAAAAAAAAAAAAAAAAAAACCGAAAAAAAAATCTGGAAAAAAAACTGTGAAAAAAAACCGGAGGAGCTTGCCAAAGATGAGGCTATTACGGTTCACCTTTAGGTGTCCTCCTCGGGATAGCGTCATTTAAAGAACGAGGGTCAGCAGAACGTTTAAAAAAAAAATCTGGAAAAAAACTGTGAAAAAAACCGGAGGAGCTTGCCAAAGATGAGGCCATTACGGCTCGCCTTTAGGTGTCCTCCTCGGGATAGCGTCATTTAAAGAACGAGGGTCAGCAGAACGTAAAAAAAAAACAAAAAAAAACAAAAAAAAAAAACCGGAAAAAAAATCTAGAAAAAAACTGTGAAAAAAAACCGGAGGAGCTTGCCAAAGATGAGGCCATTAAGGATCACCTTTAGGTGTCCTACTCGGGATAGCGTCATTTAAAGAAAGAGGGTCAGCAGAACGTTAAAAAAAAAAAAGAAAAAAAAAAAACCGAAAAAAAATCTGGAATAAAACTGTGAAAAAAACCGGAGGAGCTTGCGAAAGATGAGGCCATTACGGCTCGCCTTTAGGTGTCCGCCTCGAGATAGCGTCATTTAAAGAACGAGGCTCAGCAGAACTTAAAAAAAAAAAAAAATGGAAAAAAAACTGTGAAAAAAACCGGAGGAGCTTGCCAAAGATGAGGCCATTACGGCTCGCCTTTAGGTGTCCTCCTCGGGATAGCGTAATTTAAAGATCGAAGGTCAGCAGAACGTAAAATAAAAAAAAAAACAAAAAAACCGGAAAAAAAATCTGGAAAATAAACTGTGAAAAAAACCGGAGGAGCTTGCCAAAGATGAGGCCATTACGGCACACCTTTAGGTGTCCTCCTCGGGATAACGTCATTTAAAGAACGAGGGTCAGCAGAACGTTTAAAAAAAAATATGGAAAATAACTTTGAAAAAAACCGGAGGAGCTTGCCAAAGATGAGGCCATTACGGCTCGCCTTTAGGTGTCCTCCTCGGGATAGCGTCATTTAAAGAACGAGGGTCAGCAGAACGTAAAAAAAAACAAAAAAAAAAACAAAAAAAAAAACCGGAAAAAAATCTGGAAAAAAACTGTGAAAAAAAACCGGAGGAGCTTGCCAAAGATGAGGCCATTAAGGCTCACCTTTAGGTGTCCTCCTCGGCATAGCGTCATTTAAAGAACGAGGGTCAGCGGAAGGTAAAAAAAAAAAAAAAAAATAGGAAAAAAAATCTGGAAAAAAACTGTGAAAAAAACCGGAGGAGCTTGCCAAAGATGAGGCCATTACGGCTCGCCTTTCGGTGTCCTCCTCGGGATAGCGTCATTTAAAGAACGAGGGTCAGCAGAACGTAAAAAAAAAAAAAAAAAAACCCGGAAAAAAAAAAAAACTGTGAAAAAAACCGGAGGAGCTTGCCAAAGATGAGGCCATTAAGGCTCACCTTTAGGTGTCCTCCTCGGGATAGCGTCATTTAAAGAACGAGGGTCAGCAGAACGTTAAAAAAAAAAAAAAAAAAAAAAAAAAAAAAAAAAAAAAAAAAACCGAAAAAAAAATCTGGAATAAAACTGTGAAAAAAACCGGAGGAGCTTGCCAAAGATGAGGCCATTATGGCTCGCCTTTAGGTGTCCTCCTCGGGATAGCGTCATTTAAAGAACGAGGGTCAGCGGAAGGTTAAAAAAAAAAAAAAAAAATCTGGAAAAAAACTGTGAAAAAAA
This sequence comes from Arachis ipaensis, assembly GCF_059453495.1. Lineage (NCBI taxonomy): Eukaryota > Viridiplantae > Streptophyta > Magnoliopsida > Fabales > Fabaceae > Arachis > Arachis ipaensis. The sequence continues at coordinate 60,824,497 of NC_142439.1, read as the reverse complement.
TCGGAGGAGCTTGCCAAAGATGAGGCCATTATGGCTCGCCTTTAGGTGTCCTCCTCGGGATAGCGTCATTTAAAGAACGAGGGTCAGCGGAAGGTAAAAAAAAAAAAAAAAAAAAAAAAAAAAAAAATCGGAAAAAAAAATCTGGGAAAAAACTGTGAAAAAAATCGGAGGAGCTTGCCAAAGATGAGGCCATTACGGCTCGCCTTTAGGTGTCCGCCTCGAGATAGCGTCATTTAAAGAACGAGGGTCAGCAGAACGTAAAAAAAAAAAAAAAAAAAAAAAAAAAAAAAAAAAAAAAAAAGAAAAAACCGAAAAAAAAATCTGGAAAAAAAACTGTGAAAAAAAACCGGAGGAGCTTGCCAAAGATGAGGCTATTACGGCTCACCTTTAGGTGTCCTCCTCGGGATAGCGTCATTTAAAGAACGAGGGTCAGCAGAACGTAAAAAAAAAAAAAAAAAACCGAAAAAAAAATCTGAAAAAAAAACTGTGAAAAAAAACCGGAGGAGCTTGCCAAAGATGAGGCTATTACGGCTCCCCTTTAGGTGTCCTCCTCGGGATAGCGTCATTTAAAGAACGAGGGTCAGCAGAACGTAAAAAAAAAAAAACCGGAAAAAAATCTGGAAAAAAACTGCGAAAAAAACCGGAGGAGCTTGCCAAAGATGAGGCCATTACGGCTCGCCTTTAGGTGTCCTCCTCGGGATAGCGTCATTTAAAGAACGAGGGTCAGCAGAAGGAATAAAAAAAAAAAAAAACGGAAAAAAAATCTAGAAAAAAACTGTGAAAAAAATCGGAGGAGCTTGCCAAAGATGAGGCCATTAAGGCTCACCTTTAGGTGTCCTCCTCGGGATAGCGTCATTTAAAGAACGAGGGTCAGCGGAAAGTAAAAAAAAAAAAAAAAAAAAAAAAAAAAAAAAAAAAAAAAAAAAAAAAAAAAAAAAAAAAACTGGAAAAAAATCTGGAAAAAAACTGTGAAAAAAACCGGAGGAGCTTGCCAAAGATGAGGCCATTACGGCTCGCCTTTAGGTGTCCTCCTCGGGATAGCGTAATTTAAAGAACGAGGGTCAGCAGAACGTAAAATAAAAAAAAAACAAAAAAACCGGAAAAAAAATCTGGAAAATAAACTGTGAAAAAAACCGGAGGAGCTTGCCAAAGATGAGGCCATTACGGCTCACCTTTAGGTGTCCTCCTCGGGATAACGTCATTTAAAGAACGAGGGTCAGCAGAACATTTAAAAAAAAAATCTGGAAAAAAACTGTGAAAAAAACCGGAGGAGCTTGCCAAAGATGAGGCCATTACGGCTCGCCTTTAGGTGTCCTCCTCGGGATAGCGTCATTTAAAGAACGAGGGTCAGCAGAACGTTTAAAAAAAAAAAAAAAAAAAAAAAAAAAAAAAACCGAAAAAAAATCTGGAATAAAACTGTGAAAAAAACCGGAGGAGCTTGCCAAAGATGAGGCCATTATGGCTCGCCTTTAGGTGTCCTCCTCGGGATAGCGTCATTTAAAGAACGAGGGTCAGCGGAAGGTAAAATAAAAAAAAAAAAAAAAAAAAAAAATCGGAAAAAAAAATCTGGAAAAAAACTGTGAAAAAAATCGGAGGAGGTTGCCAAAGATGAGGCCATTACGGCTCGCCTTTAGGTGTCCGCCTCGAGATAGCGTCATTTAAAGAACGAGGCTCAGCAGAACGTAATAAAAAAAAAAAAAAATGGAAAAAAAACTGTGAAAAAAACCGGAGGAGCTTGCCAAAGATGAGGCTATTACGGCTCACCTTTAGGTGTCCTCCTCGGGATAGCGTCATTTAAAGAACGAGGGTCAGCAGAACGTAATAAAAAAAAAAAAAAAAAAAAAAAAAAAAACCGGAAAAAAATCTTGAATAAAACAGTGAAAAAAAACCGGAGGAGCTTGCCAACGATGAGGCCATTACGGCTCGCCTTTAGGTCTCCTCCTCGGGATAGCGTCATTTAAAGAACGAGGGTCAGCAGAACGTTAAAAAAAAAAAAAAAAAAAAAAAAAAAAAAAAAAACCGAAAAAAAATCAGGAATAAAACTGTGAAAAAAACCGGAGGAGCTTGCCAAAGATGAGGCCATTATGGCTCGCCTTTAGGTGTCCTCCTCGGGATAGCGTCATTTAAAGAACGAGGGTCAGCGGAAGGTAAAAAAAAAAAAAAAAAAAAAAAACCGAAAAAAAAAATGGAAAAAAAGCTGTGAAAAAAACCGGAGGAGCTTGCCAAAGATGAGGCTATTACGGCTCACCTTTAGGTGTCCTCCTCGGGATAGCGTCATTTAAAGAACGAGGGTCAGCAGAACGTAAAAAAAAAAAAAAAAAAAAAAAAAAAAAAAAAAAAAAAAAAAAAAAAAAAAAAAAAAAAAAAAAAAGAAAAAACCGAAAAAAAAATCTGGAAAAAAAACTGTGAAAAAAAACCGGAGGAGCTTGCCAAAGATGAGGCTATTACGGCTCACCTTTAGGTGTCCTCCTCGGGATAGCGTCATTTAAAGAACGAGGGTCAGCAGAACGTAAAAAAAAAAAAAAAAAAACCGAAAAAAAAATCTGAAAAAAAAACTGTGAAAAAAAACCGGAGGAGCTTGCCAAAGATGAGGCTATTACGGCTCCCCTTTAGGTGTCCTCCTCGGGATAGCGTCATTTAAAGAACGAGGGTCAGCAGAACGTAAAAAAAAAAAAAAAAAAAATCTGGAAAAAAACTGCGAAAAAAACCGGAGGAGCTTGCCAAAGATGAGGCCATTACGGCTCGCCTTTAGGTGTCCTCCTCGGGATAGCGTCATTTAAAGAACGAGGGTCAGCAGAAGGAAAAAAAAAAAAAAAAAACGGAAAAAAAATCTAGAAAAAAACTGTGAAAAAAATCGGAGGAGCTTGCCAAAGATGAGGCCATTAAGGCTCACCTTTAGGTGTCCTCCTCGGGATAGCGTCATTTAAAGAACGAGGGTCAGCGGAAAGTAAAAAAAAAAAAAAAAAAAAAAAAAAAAAAAAAAAAAAACTGGAAAAAAATCTGGAAAAAAACTGTGAAAAAAACCGGAGGAGCTTGCCAAAGATGAGGCCATTACGGCTCGCCTTTAGGTGTCCTCCTCGGGATAGCGTGATTTAAAGAACGAGGGTCAGCAGAACGTAAAATAAAAAAAAAACAAAAAAACCGGAAAAAAAATCTGGAAAATAAACTGTGAAAAAAACCGGAGGAGCTTGCCAAAGATGAGGCCATTACGGCTCACCTTTAGGTGTCCTCCTCGGGATAACGTCATTTAAAGAACGAGGGTCAGCAGAACATTTAAAAAAAAAATCTGGAAAAAAACTGTGAAAAAAACCGGAGGAGCTTGCCAAAGATGAGGCCATTACGGCTCGCCTTTAGGTGTCCTCCTCGGGATAGCGTCATTTAAAGAACGAGGGTCAGCAGAACGTTTAAAAAAAAAAAAAAAAAAAAAAAAAAAAAAAAAACCGAAAAAAAATCTGGAATAAAACTGTGAAAAAAACCGGAGGAGCTTGCCAAAGATGAGGCCATTATGGCTCGCCTTTAGGTGTCCTCCTCGGGATAGCGTCATTTAAAGAACGAGGGTCAGCGGAAGGTAAAATAAAAAAAAAAAAAAAAAAAAAAATCGGAAAAAAAAATCTGGAAAAAAACTGTGAAAAAAATCGGAGGAGGTTGCCAAAGATGAGGCCATTACGGCTCGCCTTTAGGTGTCCGCCTCGAGATAGCGTCATTTAAAGAACGAGGCTCAGCAGAACGTAATAAAAAAAAAAAAAAAAATGGAAAAAAAACTGTGAAAAAAACCGGAGGAGCTTGCCAAAGATGAGGCTATTACGGCTCACCTTTAGGTGTCCTCCTCGGGATAGCGTCATTTAAAGAACGAGGGTCAGCAGAACGTAATAAAAAAAAAAAAAAAAAAAAAAAAAAACCGGAAAAAAATCTTGAATAAAACAGTGAAAAAAAACCGGAGGAGCTTGCCAACGATGAGGCCATTACGGCTCGCCTTTAGGTCTCCTCCTCGGGATAGCGTCATTTAAAGAACGAGGGTCAGCAGAACGTTAAAAAAAAAAAAAAAAAAAAAAAAAAAAAAAAACCGAAAAAAAATCAGGAATAAAACTGTGAAAAAAACCGGAGGAGCTTGCCAAAGATGAGGCCATTATGGCTCGCCTTTAGGTGTCCTCCTCGGGATAGCGTCATTTAAAGAACGAGGGTCAGCGGAAGGTAAAAAAAAAAAAAAAAAAAAAAAAAAAAAAAAAAAAAAAAAAAAACCGAAAAAAAAATGGAAAAAAAACTGTGAAAAAAACCGGAGGAGCTTGCCAAAGATGAGGCTATTACGGCTCACCTTTAGGTGTCCTCCTCGGGATAGCGTCATTTAAAGAACGAGGGTCAGCAGAACGTAAAAAAAAAAAAAAAAAAAAAAAAAAAAAAAAAAAAAAAAACCGAAAAAAAAATCTGGAAAAAAAACTGTGAAAAAAAACCGGAGGAGCTTGCCAAAGATGAGGCCATTACGGCTCGCCTTTTGGTGTC
>NC_142439.1:60777500-60817500 GCF_059453495.1 Arachis ipaensis | reverse complement strand
ATAGCGTAATTTAAAGATCGAGGGTCAGCAGAACGTAAAATAAAAAAAAACAAAAAAACCGGAAAAAAATCTGGAAAATAAACTGTGAAAAAAACCGGAGGAGCTTGCCAAAGATGAGGCCATTACGGCACACCTTTAGGTGTCCTCCTCGGGATAACGTCATTTAAAGAACGAGGGTCAGCAGAACGTTTAAAAAAAAAAATATGGAAAATAACTGTGAAAAAAACCGGAGGAGCTTGCCAAAGATGAGGCCATTACGGCTAGCCTTTAGGTGTCCTCCTCGGGATAGCGTCATTTAAAGAACGAGGGTCAGCAGAACGTAAAAAAAAACAAAAAAAAAACCGGAAAAAAATCTGGAAAAAAACTGTGAAAAAAAACCGGAGGAGCTTGCCAAAGATGAGGCCATTAAGGCTCACCTTTAGGTGTCCTCCTCGGGATAGCGTCATTTAAAGAACGAGGGTCAGCGGAAGGTAAAAAAAAAAAAAAAATAGGAAAAAAAAATCTGGAAAAAAACTGTGAAAAAAACCGGAGGAGCTTGCCAAAGATGAGGCCATTACGGCTCGCCTTTCGGTGTCCTCCTCGGGATAGCGTCATTTAAAGAACGAGGGTCAGCAGAACGTAAAAAAAAAAAAAAAAAAAACCCGGAAAAAAAAAAACTGTGAAAAAAACCGGAGGAGCTTGCCAAAGATGAGGCCATTAAGGATCACCTTTAGGTGTCCTACTCGGGATAGCGTCATTTAATGAACGAGGGTCAGCAGAACGTTAAAAAAAAAAAAAAGAAAAAAAAAAAAACCGAAAAAAAATCTGGAATAAAACTGTGAAAAAAACCGGAGGAGCTTGCCAAAGATGAGGCCATTATGGCTCGCCTTTAGGTGTCCTCCTCGGGATAGCGTCATTTAAAGAACGAGGGTCAGCGGAAGGTAAAAAAAAAAAAAAAAATCGGAAAAAAAAATCTGGAAAAAAACTGTGAAAAAAATCGGAGGAGCTTGCCAAAGATGATGCCATTACGGCTCGCCTTTAGGTGTCCGCCTCGAGATAGCGTCATTTAAAGAACGAGGCTCAGCAGAATTTAAAAAAAAAAAAAATAAAAAAAAAAAAAAACTGGAAAAAAATCTGGAAAAAAACTGTGAAAAAAACCGGAGGAGCTTGCCAAAGATGAGGCCATTACGGCTCGCCTTTAGGTGTCCTCCTCGGGATAGCGTAATTTAAAGATCGAGGGTCAGCAGAACGTAAAATAAAAAAAAAAACAAAAAAACCGGAAAAAAAATCTTGAAAATAAACTGTGAAAAAAACCGGAGGAGCTTGCCAAAGATGAGGCCATTACGGCACACCTTTATGTGTCCTCCTCGGGATAACGTCATTTAAAGAACGAGGGTCAGCAGAACGTTTAAAAAAAAATATGGAAAATAACTGTGAAAAAAACCGGAGGAGCTTGCCAAAGATGAGGCCATTACGGCTCGCCTTTAGGTGTCCTCCTCGGGATAGCGTCATTTAAAGATCGAGGGTCAGCAGAACGTAAAATAAAAAAAAAAACAAAAAAACCGGAAAAAAAATCTTGAAAATAAACTGTGAAAAAAACCGGAGGAGCTTGCCAAAGATGAGGCCATTACGGCACACCTTTATGTGTCCTCCTCGGGATAACGTCATTTAAAGAACGAGGGTCAGCAGAACGTTTAAAAAAAAATATGGAAAATAACTGTGAAAAAAACCGGAGGAGCTTGCCAAAGATGAGGCCATTAAGGCTCACCTTTAGGTGTCCTCCTCGGGATAGCGTCATTTAAAGAACGAGGGTCAGCGGAAGGTAAAAAAAAAAAAAAAATAGGAAAAAAAAATCTGGAAAAAAACTGTGAAAAAAACCGGAGGAGCTTGCCAAAGATGAGGCCATTACGGCTCGCCTTTCGGTGTCCTCCTCGGGATAGCGTCATTTAAAGAACGAGGGTCAGCAGAACGTAAAAAAAAAAAAAAAAAAAAAAAAACCCGGAAAAAAAAAAACTGTGAAAAAAACCGGAGGAGCTTGCCAAAGATGAGGCCATTAAGGCTCACCTTTAGGTGTCCTCCTCGGGATAGCGTCATTTAAAGAACGAGGGTCAGCAGAACGTTAAAAAAAAAAAAAAAAAAAAAAAAAAAAAAAAAAACCGAAAAAAAAATCTGGAATAAAACTGTGAAAAAAACCGGAGGAGCTTGCCAAAGATGAGTCCATTATGGCTCGCCTTTAGGTGTCCTCCTCGGGATAGCGTCATTTAAAGAACGAGGGTCAGCGGAAGGTTAAAAAAAAAAAAAAAAATCTGGAAAAAAACTGTGAAAAAAATCGGAGGAGCTTGCCAAAGATGAGGCCATTATGGCTCGCCTTTAGGTGTCCTCCTCGGGATAGCGTCATTTAAAGAACGAGGGTCAGCGGAAGGTAAAAAAAAAAAAAAAAAAAAAAAAAAAAAAAAAAAAAAAAAAAATCGGAAAAAAAAATCTGGGAAAAAACTGTGAAAAAAATCGGAGGAGCTTGCCAAAGATGAGGCCATTACGGCTCGCCTTTAGGTGTCCGCCTCGAGATAGCGTCATTTAAAGAACGAGGCTCAGCAGAACTTAAAAAAAAAAAAAAAAAAAAAAAAAAAAAAAAAAAAAAAACCGAAAAAAAAAAATGGAAAAAAAACTGTGAAAAAAACCGGAGGAGCTTGCCAAAGATGAGGCTATTACGGCTCACCTTTAGGTGTCCTCCTCGGGATAGCGTCATTTAAAGAACGAGGGTCAGCAGAAGGTAAAATAAAAAAAAAAAAAAAAAAAAAAAAAAAACGGAAAAAAATCTGGAATAAAACAGTGAAAAAAAACCGGAGGAGCTTGCCAAAGATGAGGCCATTACGGCTCGCCTTTAGGTCTCCTCCTTGGGATAGCGTCATTTAAAGAACGAGGGTCAGCAGAACGTAAAAAAAAAAAAAAAAAAAAAAAAAAAAAAAAAAAAAAAAAAAAAAAAACTGGAAAAAAATCTGGAAAAAAACTGTGAAAAAAAACGGAGGAGCTTGCCAAAGATGAGGCCATTACGGCTCGCCTTTAGGTGTCCTCCTCGGGATAGCGTAATTTAAAGATCGAGGGTCAGCAGAACGTAAAATAAAAAAAAACAAAAAAACCGGAAAAAAATCTGGAAAATAAACTGTGAAAAAAACCGGAGGAGCTTGCCAAAGATGAGGCCATTACGGCACACCTTTAGGTGTCCTCCTCGGGATAACGTCATTTAAAGAACGAGGGTCAGCAGAACGTTTAAAAAAAAAAATATGGAAAATAACTGTGAAAAAAACCGGAGGAGCTTGCCAAAGATGAGGCCATTACGGCTAGCCTTTAGGTGTCCTCCTCGGGATAGCGTCATTTAAAGAACGAGGGTCAGCAGAACGTAAAAAAAAACAAAAAAAAAAACCGGAAAAAAATCTGGAAAAAAACTGTGAAAAAAAACCGGAGGAGCTTGCCAAAGATGAGGCCATTAAGGCTCACCTTTAGGTGTCCTCCTCGGGATAGCGTCATTTAAAGAACGAGGGTCAGCGGAAGGTAAAAAAAAAAAAAAAATAGGAAAAAAAAATCTGGAAAAAAACTGTGAAAAAAACCGGAGGAGCTTGCCAAAGATGAGGCCATTACGGCTCGCCTTTCGGTGTCCTCCTCGGGATAGCGTCATTTAAAGAACGAGGGTCAGCAGAACGTAAAAAAAAAAAAAAAAAAAAAACCCGGAAAAAAAAAAACTGTGAAAAAAACCGGAGGAGCTTGCCAAAGATGAGGCCATTAAGGATCACCTTTAGGTGTCCTACTCGGGATAGCGTCATTTAATGAACGAGGGTCAGCAGAACGTTAAAAAAAAAAAAAAAGAAAAAAAAAAAACCGAAAAAAAATCTGGAATAAAACTGTGAAAAAAACCGGAGGAGCTTGCCAAAGATGAGGCCATTATGGCTCGCCTTTAGGTGTCCTCCTCGGGATAGCGTCATTTAAAGAACGAGGGTCAGCGGAAGGTAAAAAAAAAAAAAAAAATCGGAAAAAAAAATCTGGAAAAAAACTGTGAAAAAAATCGGAGGAGCTTGCCAAAGATGATGCCATTACGGCTCGCCTTTAGGTGTCCGCCTCGAGATAGCGTCATTTAAAGAACGAGGCTCAGCAGAATTTAAAAAAAAAAAAAATAAAAAAAAAAAAAAACTGGAAAAAAATCTGGAAAAAAACTGTGAAAAAAACCGGAGGAGCTTGCCAAAGATGAGGCCATTACGGCTCGCCTTTAGGTGTCCTCCTCGGGATAGCGTAATTTAAAGATCGAGGGTCAGCAGAACGTAAAATAAAAAAAAAAACAAAAAAACCGGAAAAAAAATCTTGAAAATAAACTGTGAAAAAAACCGGAGGAGCTTGCCAAAGATGAGGCCATTACGGCACACCTTTATGTGTCCTCCTCGGGATAACGTCATTTAAAGAACGAGGGTCAGCAGAACGTTTAAAAAAAAATATGGAAAATAACTGTGAAAAAAACCGGAGGAGCTTGCCAAAGATGAGGCCATTACGGCTCGCCTTTAGGTGTCCTCCTCGGGATAGCGTCATTTAAAGAACGAGGGTCAGCAGAACGTAAAAAAAAAAAAAAAAAAAAAAAAAAAAAAAAAAAACCGGAAAAAAATCTGGAAAAAAACTGTGAAAAAAAACCGGAGGAGCTTGCCAAAGATGAGGCCATTAAGGCTCACCTTTAGGTGTCCTCCTCGGGATAGCGTCATTTAAAGAACGAGGGTCAGCGGAAGGTAAAAAAAAAAAAAAAATAGGAAAAAAAATCTGGAAAAAAACTGTGAAAAAAACCGGAGGAGCTTGCCAAAGATGAGGCCATTACGGCTCGCCTTTCGGTGTCCTCCTCGGGATAGCGTCATTTAAAGAACGAGGGTCAGCAGAACGTAAAAAAAAAAAAAAAAAAAAAAAAACCCGGAAAAAAAAAAACTGTGAAAAAAACCGGAGGAGCTTGCCAAAGATGAGGCCATTAAGGCTCACCTTTAGGTGTCCTCCTCGGGATAGCGTCATTTAAAGAACGAGGGTCAGCAGAACGTTAAAAAAAAAAAAAAAAAAAAAAAAAAAAAAAAAACCGAAAAAAAAATCTGGAATAAAACTGTGAAAAAAACCGGAGGAGCTTGCCAAAGATGAGTCCATTATGGCTCGCCTTTAGGTGTCCTCCTCGGGATAGCGTCATTTAAAGAACGAGGGTCAGCGGAAGGTTAAAAAAAAAAAAAAAAAATCTGGAAAAAAACTGTGAAAAAAATCGGAGGAGCTTGCCAAAGATGAGGCCATTATGGCTCGCCTTTAGGTGTCCTCCTCGGGAAAGCGTCATTTAAAGAACGAGGGTCAGCGGAAGGTTAAAAAAAAAAAAAAAAAAAAAAAAAAAAAAAAAAATCGGAAAAAAAAATCTGGGAAAAAACTGTGAAAAAAATCGGAGGAGCTTGCCAAAGATGAGGCCATTACGGCTCGCCTTTAGGTGTCCGCCTCGAGATAGCGTCATTTAAAGAACGAGGCTCAGCAGAACTTAAAAAAAAAAAAAAAAAAAAAAAAAAAAAAAAAAAAAAAAAAAAAAAAAAAAACCGAAAAAAAAAATGGAAAAAAACCGGAGGAGCTTGCCAAAGATGAGGCTATTACGGCTCACCTTTAGGTGGCCTCCTCGGGATAGCGTCATTTAAAGAACGAGGGTCAGCAGAAGGTAAAAAAAAAAAAAAAAAAAAAAAAAACCGGAGGAGCTTGCCAAAGATGAGGCCATTACGGCACACCTTTAGGTGTCCTCCTCGGGATAACGTCATTTAAAGAACGAGGGTCAGCAGAACGTTTAAAAAAAAAATATGGAAAATAACTGTGAAAAAAACCGGAGGAGCTTGCCAAAGATGAGGCCATTACGGCTAGCCTTTAGGTGTCCTCCTCGGGATAGCGTCATTTAAAGAACGAGGGTCAGCAGAACGTAAAAAAAAACAAAAAAAAAAAACAAAAAAAAACCGGAAAAAAATCTGGAAAAAAACTGTGAAAAAAAACCGGAGGAGCTTGCCAAAGATGAGGCCATTACGGCTCGCCTTTAGGTGTCCTCCTCGGGATAGCGTAATTTAAAGATCGAGGGTCAGCAGAACGTAAAATAAAAAAAAACAAAAAAACCGGAAAAAAATCTGGAAAATAAACTGTGAAAAAAACCGGAGGAGCTTGCCAAAGATGAGGCCATTACGGCACACCTTTAGGTGTCCTCCTCGGGATAACGTCATTTAAAGAACGAGGGTCAGCAGAACGTTTAAAAAAAAAATATGGAAAATAACTGTGAAAAAAACCGGAGGAGCTTGCCAAAGATGAGGCCATTACGGCTAGCCTTTAGGTGTCCTCCTCGGGATAGCGTCATTTAAAGAACGAGGGTCAGCAGAACGTAAAAAAAAACAAAAAAAAAAAACAAAAAAAAAACCGGAAAAAAATCTGGAAAAAAACTGTGAAAAAAAACCGGAGGAGCTTGCCAAAGATGAGGCCATTAAGGCTCACCTTTAGGTGTCCTCCTCGGGATAGCGTCATTTAAAGAACGAGGGTCAGCGGAAGGTAAAAAAAAAAAAAAAATAGGAAAAAAAAATCTGGAAAAAAACTGTGAAAAAAACCGGAGGAGCTTGCCAAAGATGAGGCCATTACGGCTCGCCTTTCGGTGTCCTCCTCGGGATAGCGTCATTTAAAGAACGAGGGTCAGCAGAACGTAAAAAAAAAAAAAAAAAAAAACCCGGAAAAAAAAAACTGTGAAAAAAACCGGAGGAGCTTGCCAAAGATGAGGCCATTAAGGCTCACCTTTAGGTGTCCTCCTCGGGATAGCGTCATTTAAAGAACGAGGGTCAGCAGAACGTTAAAAAAAAAAAAAAAAAAAAAAAAAACCCGAAAAAAAAATCTGGAATAAAACTGTGAAAAAAACCGGAGGAGCTTGCCAAAGATGAGGCCATTATGGCTCGCCTTTAGGTGTCCTCCTCGGGATAGCGTCATTTAAAGAACGAGGGTCAGCGGAAGGTTAATAAAAAAAAAAAAAAATCTGGAAAAAAACTGTGAAAAAAATCGGAGGAGCTTGCCAAAGATGAGGCCATTAAGGCTCACCTTTAGATGTCCTCCTCGGGATAGCGTCATTTAAAGAACGAGGGTCAGCGGAAAGTAAAAAAATAAAAAAATAAAAAAAAAAACCGGAAAAAAAATCTGGAAAAAACTGTGAAAAAAATCGGAGGAGCTTGCCAAAGATGAGGCCATTACGGCTCGCCTTTCGGTGTCCTCCTCGGGATAGCGTCATTTAAAGAACGAGGGTCAGCAGAACGTTAAAAAAAAAAAAAAAAAAAAAACCGGAAAAAAATCTGGACAAAAACTGTGAAAAAAACCGGAGGAGCTTGCCAAAGATGAGGCCATTACGGCTCGCCTTTAGGTGTCCTCCTCGGGATAGCGTAATTTAAAGAACGAGGGTCAGCAGAACGTAAAATAAAAAAAACAAAAAAAAAACAAAAAAACCGGAAAAAAATCTGGAAAATAAACTGTGAAAAAAACCGGAGGAGCTTGCCAAAGATGAGGCCATTACGGCTCGCCATTAGGTGTCCTCCTCGGGATAGCGTAAATTAAAGAACGAGGGTCAGCAGAACGTAAAATAAAAAAAATACAAAAAAAAAAAAAACAAAAAAACCGGAAAAAAAATCTGGAAAATAAACTGTGAAAAAAACCGGAGGAGCTTGCCAAAGATGAGGCCATTACGGCTCGCCTTTAGGTGTCCTCCTCGGGATAGCGTCATCTAAAGAACGAGGGTCAGCAGAACGTAAAAAAAAAAAAAAAAAAAAAAAAAAAAAAAAAAAAAAACCGGAAAAAAAATCTGGAAAAAAACTGTGAAAAAAAACCGGAGGAGCTTGCCAAAGATGAGGCTATTAAGGCTCACCTTTAGGTGTCCTCCTCGGGATAGCGTCATTTAAAGAACGAGGGTCAGCGGAAGGTAATAAAAAAAAAAAAAAAAAAACCGGAAAAAAAAATCTGAAAAAAAACCGGAAAAAAAAATCTGGAAAAAAACTGTGAAAAAAACCGGAGGAGCTTGCCAAAGATGAGACCATTACGGCTCGCCTTTCGGTGTCCTCCTCGGGATAGCGTCATTTAAAGAACGAGGGTCAGCAGAACGTAAAAAAAAAAAAAAAAAAAAAAAAAAAAAAAAAAAAAAAAAACCCGAAAAAAAAATCTGAAAAAAAAACTGTGAAAAAAAACCGGAGGAGCTTGCCAAAGATGAGGCCATTAAGGATCACCTTTAGGTGTCCTCCTCGGGATAGCGTCATTTAAAGAACGAGGGTCAGCAGAACGTAAAAAAAAAAAAATAAAAAAAAAAAAAATCTGGAAAAAAACTGTGAAAAAAACTGGAGGAGCTTGCCAAAGATGAGGCCATTACGGCTCGCCTTTAGGTGTCCTCCTCGGGATAGCGTAATTTAAAGAACGAGGGTCAGCAGAACGTAAAAAAAAAAAAAAAAAACAAAAAAAAAACTGGAAAAAAATCTGGAAAAAAACTGTGAAAAAAACCGGAGGAGCTTGCCAAAGATGAGGCCATTACGGCTCGCCTTTAGGTGTCCTCCTCGGGATAGCGTAATTTAAAGAACGAGGGTCAGCAGAACGTAAAATAAAAAAAAAAACAAAAAAACCGGAAAAAAAATCTGGAAAATAAACTGTGAAAAAATCCGGAGGAGCTTGCCAAAGATGAGGCTATTACGGCTCACCTTTAGGTGTCCTCCTCGGGATAGCGTCATTTAAAGAACGAGGGTCAGCAGAAGGTAAAAAAAAAAAAAAAAAAAAAAAAAAAAAAAAAAAACGGAAAAAATCTGGAATAAAACAGTGAAAAAAAACCGGAGGAGCTTGCCAAAGATGAGGCCATTACGGCTCGCCTTTAGGTCTCCTCCTTGGGATAGCGTCATTTAAAGAACGAGGGTCAGCAGAACGTAAAAAAAAAAAAAAAAAAAAAAAAAAAAAAAAAAAAAAAAAAACTGGAAAAAAATCTGGAAAAAAACTGTGAAAAAAAACGGAGGAGCTTGCCAAAGATGAGGCCATTACGGCTCGCCTTTAGGTGTCCTCCTCGGGATAGCGTAATTTAAAGATCGAGGGTCAGCAGAACGTAAAATAAAAAAAAACAAAAAAACCGGAAAAAAATCTGGAAAATAAACTGTGAAAAAAACCGGAGGAGCTTGCCAAAGATGAGGCCATTACGGCACACCTTTAGGTGTCCTCCTCGGGATAACGTCATTTAAAGAACGAGGGTCAGCAGAACGTTTAAAAAAAAAAATATGGAAAATAACTGTGAAAAAAACCGGAGGAGCTTGCCAAAGATGAGGCCATTACGGCTAGCCATTAGGTGTCCTCCTCGGGATAGCGTCATTTAAAGAACGAGGGTCAGCAGAACGTAAAAAAAAACAAAAAAAAAAAACAAAAAAAAAACCGGAAAAAAATCTGGAAAAAAACTGTGAAAAAAAACCGGAGGAGCTTGCCAAAGATGAGGCCATTAAGGCTCACCTTTAGGTGTCCTCCTCGGGATAGCGTCATTTAAAGAACGAGGGTCAGCGGAAGGTAAAAAAAAAAAAAAAAATAGGAAAAAAAAATCTGGAAAAAAACTGTGAAAAAAACCGGAGGAGCTTGCCAAAGATGAGGCCATTACGGCTCGCCTTTCGGTGTCCTCCTCGGGATAGCGTCATTTAAAGAACGAGGGTCAGCAGAACGTAAAAAAAAAAAAAAAAAAAAACCCGGAAAAAAAAAACTGTGAAAAAAACCGGAGGAGCTTGCCAAAGATGAGGCCATTAAGGCTCACCCTTAGGTGTCCTCCTCGGGATAGCGTCATTTAAAGAACGAGGGTCAGCAGAACGTTAAAAAAAAAAAAAAAAAAAAAAAAAAAAAAAAAAACCGAAAAAAAAATCTGGAATAAAACTGTGAAAAAAACCGGAGGAGCTTGCCAAAGATGAGGCCATTATGGCTCGCCTTTAGGTGTCCTCCTCGGGATAGCGTCATTTAAAGAACGAGGGTCAGCGGAAGGTTAATAAAAAAAAAAAAAAAAAAAATCTGGAAAAAAACTGTGAAAAAAATCGGAGGAGCTTGCCAAAGATGAGGCCATTAAGGCTCACCTTTAGATGTCCTCCTCGGGATAGCGTCATTTAAAGAACGAGGGTCAGCGGAAAGTAAAAAAATAAAAAAATAAAAAAAAAAACCGGAAAAAAAATCTGGAAAAAACTGTGAAAAAAATCGGAGGAGCTTGCCAAAGATGAGGCCATTACGGCTCGCCTTTCGGTGTCCTCCTCGGGATAGCGTCATTTAAAGAACGAGGGTCAGCAGAACGTTAAAAAAAAAAAAAAAAAAAAACCGGAAAAAAATCTGGACAAAAACTGTGAAAAAAACCGGAGGAGCTTGCCAAAGATGAGGCCATTACGGCTCGCCTTTAGGTGTCCTCCTCGGGATAGCGTAATTTAAAGAACGAGGGTCAGCAGAACGTAAAATAAAAAAAACAAAAAAAAAACAAAAAAACCGGAAAAAAATCTGGAAAATAAACTGTGAAAAAAACCGGAGGAGCTTGCCAAAGATGAGGCCATTACGGCTCGCCATTAGGTGTCCTCCTCGGGATAGCGTAAATTAAAGAACGAGGGTCAGCAGAACGTAAAATAAAAAAAATACAAAAAAAAAAAAACAAAAAAACCGGAAAAAAATCTGGAAAATAAACTGTGAAAAAAACCGGAGGAGCTTGCCAAAGATGAGGCCATTACGGCTCACCTTTAGGTGTCCTCCTCGGGATAACGTCATATAAAGAACGAGGGTCAGCAGAACGTTAAAAAAAAAAAAAAAAAAAAAAAAAATCTGGAAAAAAACTATGAAAAAACCGGAGGAGCTTGCCAAAGATGAGGCCATTACGGCTCGCCTTTAGGTGTCCTCCTCGGGATAGCGTCATCTAAAGAACGAGGGTCAGCAGAACGTAAAAAAAAAAAAAAAAAAAAAAAAAAAAAAAAAAAAAAAAAAAAAAAAAAAAAACAAAAAAAAAAAAAAAAACCGGAAAAAAAATCTGGAAAAAAACTGTGAAAAAAAACTGGAGGAGCTTGCCAAAGATGAGGCTATTAAGGCTCACCTTTAGGTGTCCTCCTCGGGATAGCGTCATTTAAAGAACGAGGGTCAGCGGAAGGTAATAAAAAAAAAAAAAAAAAAAACCGGAAAAAAAAATCTGAAAAAAAACCGGAAAAAAAAATCTGGAAAAAAACTGTGAAAAAAACCGGAGGAGCTTGCCAAAGATGAGACCATTACGGCTCGCCTTTCGGTGTCCTCCTCGGGATAGCGTCATTTAAAGAACGTGGGTCAGCAGAACGTAAAAAAAAAAAAAAAAAAAAAAAAAAAAAAAAAAAAAAAAAAAAAAAAAAAACCCGAAAAAAAAATCTGAAAAAAAAACTGTGAAAAAAAACCGGAGGAGCTTGCCAAAGATGAGGCCATTAAGGATCACCTTTAGGTGTCCTCCTCGGGATAGGTCATTTAAAGAACGAGGGTCAGCAGAACGTAAAAAAAAAAAAAAAAAAAATCTGGAAAAAAACTGTGAAAAAAACTGGAGGAGCTTGCCAAAGATGAGGCCATTACGGCTCGCCTTTAGGTGTCCTCCTCGGGATAGCGTAATTTAAAGAACGAGGGTCAGCAGAACGTAAAAAAAAAAAAAAAAAACAAAAAAAAAACTGGAAAAAAATCTGGAAAAAAACTGTGAAAAAAACCGGAGGAGCTTGCCAAAGATGAGGCCATTACAGCTCGCCTTTAGGTGTCCTCCTCGGGATAGCGTAATTTAAAGAACGAGGGTCAGCAGAACGTAAAATAAAAAAAAAAACAAAAAAACCAGAAAAAAAATCTGGAAAATAAACTGTGAAAAAATCCGGAGGAGCTTGTCAAAGATGAGGCCATTACGGCTCACCTTTAGGTGTCCTTCTCGGGATAACGTCATTTAAAGAACGAGGGTCAGCAGAACGTTTAAAAAAAAATCTGGAAAAAAACTGTGAAAAAAACCGGAGGAACTTGCCAAAGATGAGGTTATTACGGCTCACCTTTAGGTGTCCTCCTCGGGATAGCGTCATTTAAAGAACGAGGGTCAGCAGAACGTAAAAAAAAAAAAAAAAAAAAAAAATCTGGAAAAAAAACTGTGAAAAAAAACCGGAGGAGCTTGCCAAAGATGAGGCTATTACGGCTCCCCTTTAGGTGTCCTCCTCGGGATAGCGTCATTTAAAGAACGAGGGTCAGCAGAACGTAATAAAAAAAAAAATTCTGGAAAAAAACTGTGAAAAAAACCGGAGGAGCTTGCCAAAGATGAGGCCATTACGGCTCACCTTTAGGTGTCCTCCTCGGGATAGCGTCATTTAAAGAACGAGGGTCAGTAGAACGTAACAAAAAAAAAAAAAAAAAACCGTAAAAAAATCTGGAAAAAAACTGTGAAAAAAACCGGAGGAGCTTGCCAAAGATGAGGCCATTACGGCTCGCCTTTTGGTGTCCTCCTCGGGATAGCGTAATTTAAAGAACGAGGGTCAGCAGAACGTAAAATAAAAAAAAACAAGAAAACCGGAAAAAAAATCTGGAAAATAAACTGTGAAAAAAACCGGAGGAGCTTGCCAAAGATGAGGCCATTACGGCTCACCTTTAGGTGTCCTTCTCGGGATAACGTCATTTAAAGAACGAGGGTCAGCAGAACGTTTAAAAAAAAAATATCTGGAAAAAAACTGTGAAAAAAACCGGAGGAGCTTGCCAAAGATGAGGCCATTACGGCTCGCCTTTAGGTGTCCTCCTCGGGATAGCGTAATTTAAAGAACGAGGGTCAGCAGAACGTAAAATAAAAAAAACAAAAAAAAACAAAAAAACCGGAAAAAAATCTGGAAAATAAACTGTGAAAAAAACCGGAGGAGCTTGCCAAAGATGAGGCCATTACGGCTCGCCTTTAGGTGTCCTCCTCGGGATAGCGTAAATTAAAGAACGAGGGTCAGCAGAACGTAAAATAAAAAAAATACAAAAAAAGAAACAAAAAAACCGGAAAAAAATCTGGAAAATAAACTGTGAAAAAAACCGGAGGAGCTTGCCAAAGATGAGGCCATTACGGCTCACCTTTAGGTGTCCTCCTCGGGATAACGTCATATAAAGAACGAGGGTCAGCAGAACGTTAAAAAAAAAAAAAAAAAAAAAAATCTGGAAAAAAACTATGAAAAAACCGGAGGAGCTTGCCAAAGATGAGGCCATTACGGCTCGCCTTTAGGTGTCCTCCTCGGGATAGCGTCATTTAAAGAACGAGGGTCAGCAGAACGTAAAAAAAAAAAAAAAAAAAAAAAAAAAAAAAAAAAAAAAAACCGGAAAAAAAATCTGGAAAAAAACTGTGAAAAAAAACCAGAGGAGCTTGCCAAAGATGAGGCCATTACGGCTCGCCTTTAGGTGTCCGCCTCGAGATAGCGTCATTTAAAGAACGAGGCTCAGCAGAATTTAAAAAAAAAAATAATAATAAAAAAAAAAAAAACTGGAAAAAAATCTGGAAAAAAACTGTGAAAAAAACCGGAGGAGCTTGCCAAAGATGAGGCCATTACGGCTCGCCTTTAGGTGTCCTCCACGGGATAGCGTAATTTAAAGATCGAGGGTCAGCAGAACGTAAAATAAAAAAAAAAACAAAAAAACCGGAAAAAAAATCTTGAAAATAAACTGTGAAAAAAACCGGAGGAGCTTGCCAAAGATGAGGCCATTACGGCACACCTTTATGTGTCCTCCTCGGGATAACGTCATTTAAAGAACGAGGGTCAGCAGAACGTTTAAAAAAAAATATGGAAAATAACTGTGAAAAAAACCGGAGGAGCTTGCCAAAGATGAGGCCATTACGGCTCGCCTTTAGGTGTCCTCCTCGGGATAGCGTCATTTAAAGAACGAGGGTCAGCAGAACGTAAAAAAAAAAAAAAAAAAAAAAAAAAAAAAAAAAAAACCGGAAAAAAATCTGGAAAAAAACTGTGAAAAAAAACCGGAGGAGCTTGCCAAAGATGAGGCCATTAAGGCTCACCTTTAGGTGTCCTCCTCGGGATAGCGTCATTTAAAGAACGAGGGTCAGCGGAAGGTAAAAAAAAAAAAAAAATAGGAAAAAAAAATCTGGAAAAAAACTGTGAAAAAAACCGGAGGAGCTTGCCAAAGATGAGGCCATTACGGCTCGCCTTTCGGTGTCCTCCTCGGGATAGCGTCATTTAAAGAACGAGGGTCAGCAGAACGTAAAAAAAAAAAAAAAAAAAAAAAAAAAAAAAAAACCCGGAAAAAAAAAAACTGTGAAAAAAACCGGAGGAGCTTGCCAAAGATGAGTCCATTATGGCTCGCCTTTAGGTGTCCTCCTCGGGATAGCGTCATTTAAAGAACGAGGGTCAGCGGAAGGTTAAAAAAAAAAAAAAAAAATCTGGAAAAAAACTGTGAAAAAAATCGGAGGAGCTTGCCAAAGATGAGGCCATTATGGCTCGCCTTTAGGTGTCCTCCTCGGGATAGCGTCATTTAAAGAACGAGGGTCAGCGGAAGGTAAAAAAAAAAAAAAAAAAAAAAAAAAAAAAAAAAAAAAAAAAAAAAAAAAAATCGGAAAAAAAAATCTGGGAAAAAACTGTGAAAAAAATCGGAGGAGCTTGCCAAAGATGAGGCCATTACGGCTCGCCTTTAGGTGTCCGCCTCGAGATAGCGTCATTTAAAGAACGAGGCTCAGCAGAACTTAAAAAAAAAAAAAAAAAAAAAAAAAAAAAAAAAACCGAAAAAAAAAATGGAAAAAAAACTGTGAAAAAAACCGGAGGAGCTTGCCAAAGATGAGGCTATTACGGCTCACCTTTAGGTGTCCTCCTCGGGATAGCGTCATTTAAAGAACGAGGGTCAGCAGAAGGTAAAAAAAAAAAAAAAAAAAAAAAAAAAAAAAAAAAAAAAAAAAAAAAAAAAAAAAAAAAAAAAAAAAACGGAAAAAAATCTGGAATAAAACAGTGAAAAAAAACCGGAGGAGCTTGCCAAAGATGAGGCCATTACGGCTCGCCTTTAGGTCTCCTCCTTGGGATAGCGTCATTTAAAGAACGAGGGTCAGCAGAACGTAAAAAAAAAAAAAAAAAAAAACTGGAAAAAAATCTGGAAAAAAACTGTGAAAAAAAACGGAGGAGCTTGCCAAAGATGAGGCCATTACGGCTCGCCTTTAGGTGTCCTCCTCGGGATAGCGTAATTTAAAGATCGAGGGTCAGCAGAACGTAAAATAAAAAAAAACAAAAAAACCGGAAAAAAATCTGGAAAATAAACTGTGAAAAAAACCGGAGGAGCTTGCCAAAGATGAGGCCATTACGGCACACCTTTAGGTGTCCTCCTCGGGATAACGTCATTTAAAGAACGAGGGTCAGCAGAACGTTTAAAAAAAAAAATATGGAAAATAACTGTGAAAAAAACCGGAGGAGCTTGCCAAAGATGAGGCCATTACGGCTAGCCTTTAGGTGTCCTCCTCGGGATAGCGTCATTTAAAGAACGAGGGTCAGCAGAACGTAAAAAAAAACAAAAAAAAAAAAAACAAAAAAAAAACCGGAAAAAAATCTGGAAAAAAACTGTGAAAAAAAACCGGAGGAGCTTGCCAAAGATGAGGCCATTAAGGCTCACCTTTAGGTGTCCTCCTCGGGATAGCGTCATTTAAAGAACGAGGGTCAGCGGAAGGTAAAAAAAAAAAAAAAAAATAGGAAAAAAAAATCTGGAAAAAAACTGTGAAAAAAACCGGAGGAGCTTGCCAAAGATGAGGCCATTACGGCTCGCCTTTCGGTGTCCTCCTCGGGATAGCGTCATTTAAAGAACGAGGGTCAGCAGAACGTAAAAAAAAAAAAAAAAAAAAAAAAACCCGGAAAAAAAAAACTGTGAAAAAAACCGGAGGAGCTTGCCAAAGATGAGGCCATTAAGGCTCACCTTTAGGTGTCCTCCTCGGGATAGCGTCATTTAAAGAACGAGGGTCAGCAGAACGTTAAAAAAAAAAAAAAAAAAAAAAAAAAAAAAAAAAAAAACCCGAAAAAAAAATCTGGAATAAAACTGTGAAAAAAACCGGAGGAGCTTGCCAAAGATGAGGCCATTATGGCTCGCCTTTAGGTGTCCTCCTCGGGATAGCGTCATTTAAAGAACGAGGGTCAGCGGAAGGTTAATAAAAAAAAAAAAAAAATCTGGAAAAAAACTGTGAAAAAAATCGGAGGAGCTTGCCAAAGATGAGGCCATTAAGGCTCACCTTTAGATGTCCTCCTCGGGATAGCGTCATTTAAAGAACGAGGGTCAGCGGAAGGTTAATAAAAAAAAAAAAAAAATCTGGAAAAAAACTGTGAAAAAAATCGGAGGAGCTTGCCAAAGATGAGGCCATTAAGGCTCACCTTTAGATGTCCTCCTCGGGATAGCGTCATTTAAAGAACGAGGGTCAGCGGAAAGTAAAAAAAAAAAAAAAAAAAAAAAAACCGGAAAAAAAATCTGGAAAAAACTGTGAAAAAAATCGGAGGAGCTTGCCAAAGATGAGGCCATTACGGCTCGCCTTTCGGTGTCCTCCTCGGGATAGCGTCATTTAAAGAACGAGGGTCAGCAGAACGTTAAAAAAAAAAAAAAAAAAAAACCGGAAAAAAATCTGGACAAAAACTGTGAAAAAAACCGGAGGAGCTTGCCAAAGATGAGGCCATTACGGCTCGCCTTTAGGTGTCCTCCTCGGGATAGCGTAATTTAAAGAACGAGGGTCAGCAGAACGTAAAATAAAAAAAACAAAAAAAAAACAAAAAAACCGGAAAAAAATCTGGAAAATAAACTGTGAAAAAAACCGGAGGAGCTTGCCAAAGATGAGGCCATTACGGCTCGCCATTAGGTGTCCTCCTCGGGATAGCGTAAATTAAAGAACGAGGGTCAGCAGAACGTAAAATAAAAAAAATACAAAAAAAAAAAAAACAAAAAAACCGGAAAAAAAATCTGGAAAATAAACTGTGAAAAAAACCGGAGGAGCTTGCCAAAGATGAGGCCATTACGGCTCACCTTTAGGTGTCCTCCTCGGGATAACGTCATATAAAGAACGAGGGTCAGCAGAACGTTAAAAAAAAAAAAAAAAAAAAAATCTGGAAAAAAACTATGAAAAAACCGGAGGAGCTTGCCAAAGATGAGGCCATTACGGCTCGCCTTTAGGTGTCCTCCTCGGGATAGCGTCATCTAAAGAACGAGGGTCAGCAGAACGTAAAAAAAAAAAAAAAAAAAAAAAAAAAAAAAAAACCGGAAAAAAAATCTGGAAAAAAACTGTGAAAAAAAACCGGAGGAGCTTGCCAAAGATGAGGCTATTAAGGCTCACCTTTAGGTGTCCTCCTCGGGATAGCGTCATTTAAAGAACGAGGGTCAGCGGAAGGTAATAAAAAAAAAAAAAAAAAAAACCGGAAAAAAAAATCTGAAAAAAAACCGGAAAAAAAAATCTGGAAAAAAACTGTGAAAAAAACCGGAGGAGCTTGCCAAAGATGAGACCATTACGGCTCGCCTTTCGGTGTCCTCCTCGGGATAGCGTCATTTAAAGAACGAGGGTCAGCAGAACGTAAAAAAAAAAAAAAAAAAAAAACCCGGAAAAAAAAAACTGTGAAAAAAACCGGAGGAGCTTGCCAAAGATGAGGCCATTAAGGCTCACCTTTAGGTGTCCTCCTCGGGATAGCGTCATTTAAAGAACGAGGGTCAGCAGAACGTTAAAAAAAAAAAAAAAAAAAAAAAAAAAAAAAAAACCGAAAAAAAAATCTGGAATAAAACTGTGAAAAAAACCGGAGGAGCTTGCCAAAGATGAGGCCATTATGGCTCGCCTTTAGGTGTCCTCCTCGGGATAGCGTCATTTAAAGAACGAGGGTCAGCGGAAGGTTAATAAAAAAAAAAAAAAAAATCTGGAAAAAAACTGTGAAAAAAATCGGAGGAGCTTGCCAAAGATGAGGCTATTAAGGCTCACCTTTAGGTGTCCTCCTCGGGATAGCGTCATTTAAAGAACGAGGGTCAGCGGAAGGTAATAAAAAAAAAAAAAAAAAAAACCGGAAAAAAAAATCTGAAAAAAAACCGGAAAAAAAAATCTGGAAAAAAACTGTGAAAAAAACCGGAGGAGCTTGCCAAAGATGAGACCATTACGGCTCGCCTTTCGGTGTCCTCCTCGGGATAGCGTCATTTAAAGAACGTGGGTCAGCAGAACGTAAAAAAAAAAAAAAAAAAAAAAAAAAAAAAAAAAAAAACCCGAAAAAAAAATCTGAAAAAAAAACTGTGAAAAAAAACCGGAGGAGCTTGCCAAAGATGAGGCCATTAAGGATCACCTTTAGGTGTCCTCCTCGGGATAGGTCATTTAAAGAACGAGGGTCAGCAGAACGTAAAAAAAAAAAAAAAAAAAAAAAAAAAAAATCTGGAAAAAAACTGTGAAAAAAACTGGAGGAGCTTGCCAAAGATGAGGCCATTACGGCTCGCCTTTAGGTGTCCTCCTCGGGATAGCGTAATTTAAAGAACGAGGGTCAGCAGAACGTAAAAAAAAACAAAAAAAAAACAAAAAAAAAACTGGAAAAAAATCTGGAAAAAAACTGTGAAAAAAACCGGAGGAGCTTGCCAAAGATGAGGCCATTACAGCTCGCCTTTAGGTGTCCTCCTCGGGATAGCGTAATTTAAAGAACGAGGGTCAGCAGAACGTAAAATAAAAAAAAAAACAAAAAAACCAGAAAAAAAATCTGGAAAATAAACTGTGAAAAAATCCGGAGGAGCTTGCCAAAGATGAGGCCATTACGGCTCACCTTTAGGTGTCCTTCTCGGGATAACGTCATTTAAAGAACGAGGGTCAGCAGAACGTTTAAAAAAAAATCTGGAAAAAAACTGTGAAAAAAACCGGAGGAACTTGCCAAAGATGAGGTTATTACGGCTCACCTTTAGGTGTCCTCCTCGGGATAGCGTCATTTAAAGAACGAGGGTCAGCAGAACGTAAAAAAAAAAAAAAAAAAAAAAAAAAATCTGGAAAAAAAACTGTGAAAAAAAACCGGAGGAGCTTGCCAAAGATGAGGCTATTACGGCTCCCCTTTAGGTGTCCTCCTCGGGATAGCGTCATTTAAAGAACGAGGGTCAGCAGAACGTAATAAAAAAAAAAAATCTGGAAAAAAACTGTGAAAAAAACCGGAGGAGCTTGCCAAAGATGAGGCCATTACGGCTCACCTTTAGGTGTCCTCCTCGGGATAGCGTCATTTAAAGAACGAGGGTCAGTAGAACGTAACAAAAAAAAAAAAAAACCGTAAAAAAATCTGGAAAAAAACTGTGAAAAAAACCGGAGGAGCTTGCCAAAGATGAGGCCATTACGGCTCGCCTTTTGGTGTCCTCCTCGGGATAGCGTAATTTAAAGAACGAGGGTCAGCAGAACGTAAAATAAAAAAAAACAAAAAAACCGGAAAAAAAATCTGGAAAATAAACTGTGAAAAAAACCGGAGGAGCTTGCCAAAGATGAGGCCATTACGGCTCACCTTTAGGTGTCCTTCTCGGGATAACGTCATTTAAAGAACGAGGGTCAGCAGAACGTTTAAAAAAAAAATATCTGGAAAAAAACTGTGAAAAAAACCGGAGGAGCTTGCCAAAGATGAGGCCATTACGGCTCGCCTTTAGGTGTCCTCCTCGGGATAGCGTAATTTAAAGAACGAGGGTCAGCAGAACGTAAAATAAAAAAAACAAAAAAAAACAAAAAAACCGGAAAAAAATCTGGAAAATAAACTGTGAAAAAAACCGGAGGAGCTTGCCAAAGATGAGGCCATTACGGCTCGCCTTTAGGTGTCCTCCTCGGGATAGCGTCATTTAAAGAACGAGGGTCAGCAGAAGGTAAAAAAAAAAAAAAAAAAAAAAAAAAAAAAAAAAAAAAAAAAAAAAAAAAAAAAAAAAAAAAAAAAAAAAAAAAACGGAAAAAAATCTGGAATAAAACAGTGAAAAAAAACCGGAGGAGCTTGGCAAAGATGAGGCCATTACGGCTCGCCTTTAGGTCTCCTCCTTGGGATAGCGTCATTTAAAGAACGAGGGTCAGCAGAACGTAAAAAAAAAAAAAAAAAAAAAAAAAAAAAAAAAAAACTGGAAAAAAATCTGGAAAAAAACTGTGAAAAAAAACGGAGGAGCTTGCCAAAGATGAGGCCATTACGGCTCGCCTTTAGGTGTCCTCCTCGGGATAGCGTAATTTAAAGATCGAGGGTCAGCAGAACGTAAAATAAAAAAAAACAAAAAAACCGGAAAAAAACTGGAAAATAAACTGTGAAAAAAACCGGAGGAGCTTGCCAAAGATGAGGCCATTACGGCACACCTTTAGGTGTCCTCCTCGGGATAACGTCATTTAAAGAACGAGGGTCAGCAGAACGTTTAAAAAAAAAATATGGAAAATAACTGTGAAAAAAACCGGAGGAGCTTGCCAAAGATGAGGCCATTACGGCTAGCCTTTAGGTGTCCTCCTCGGGATAGCGTCATTTAAAGAACGAGGGTCAGCAGAACGTAAAAAAAAACAAAAAAAAAAACAAAAAAAAAAACCGGAAAAAAATCTGGAAAAAAACTGTGAAAAAAAACCGGAGGAGCTTGCCAAAGATGAGGCCATTAAGGCTCACCTTTAGGTGTCCTCCTCGGGATAGCGTCATTTAAAGAACGAGGGTCAGCGGAAGGTAAAAAAAAAAAAAAAATAGGAAAAAAAAATCTGGAAAAAAACTGTGAAAAAAACCGGAGGAGCTTGCCAAAGATGAGGCCATTACGGCTCGCCTTTCGGTGTCCTCCTCGGGATAGCGTCATTTAAAGAACGAGGGTCAGCAGAACGTAAAAAAAAAAAAAAAAAAAAAAAAAACCCGGAAAAAAAAAACTGTGAAAAAAA
Source organism: Arachis ipaensis (assembly GCF_059453495.1). NCBI lineage: Eukaryota > Viridiplantae > Streptophyta > Magnoliopsida > Fabales > Fabaceae > Arachis > Arachis ipaensis. The sequence goes on along the minus strand of NC_142439.1, from coordinate 60,796,673 downwards.
CCGGAGGAGCTTGCCAAAGATGAGGCCATTAAGGCTCACCTTTAGGTGTCCTCCTCGGGATAGCGTCATTTAAAGAACGAGGGTCAGCAGAACGTTAAAAAAAAAAAAAAAAAAAAAAAAAAAAAAAAAAAAAACCGAAAAAAAAATCTGGAATAAAACTGTGAAAAAAACCGGAGGAGCTTGCCAAAGATGAGGCCATTATGGCTCGCCTTTAGGTGTCCTCCTCGGGATAGCGTCATTTAAAGAACGAGGGTCAGCGGAAGGTTAATAAAAAAAAAAAAAAAAAATCTGGAAAAAAACTGTGAAAAAAATCGGAGGAGCTTGCCAAAGATGAGGCCATTAAGGCTCACCTTTAGATGTCCTCCTCGGGATAGCGTCATTTAAAGAACGAGGGTCAGCGGAAAGTAAAAAAATAAAAAAATGAAAAAAAACCGGAAAAAAAATCTGGAAAAAACTGTGAAAAAAATCGGAGGAGCTTGCCAAAGATGAGGCCATTACGGCTCGCCTTTCGGTGTCCTCCTCGGGATAGCGTCATTTAAAGAACGAGGGTCAGCAGAACGTAAAATAAAAAAAACAAAAAAAAAACAAAAAAACCGGAAAAAAATCTGGAAAATAAACTGTGAAAAAAACCGGAGGAGCTTGCCAAAGATGAGGCCATTACGGCTCGCCATTAGGTGTCCTCCTCGGGATAGCGTAAATTAAAGAACGAGGGTCAGCAGAACGTAAAATAAAAAAAATACAAAAAAAAAACAAAAAAACCGGAAAAAAATCTGGAAAATAAACTGTGAAAAAAACCGGAGGAGCTTGCCAAAGATGAGGCCATTACGGCTCACCTTTAGGTGTCCTCCTCGGGATAACGTCATATAAAGAACGAGGGTCAGCAGAACGTTAAAAAAAAAAAAAAAAAATTCTGGAAAAAAACTATGAAAAAACCGGAGGAGCTTGCCAAAGATGAGGCCATTACGGCTCGCCTTTAGGTGTCCTCCTCGGGATAGCGTCATTTAAAGAACGAGGGTCAGCAGAACGTAAAAAAAAAAAAAAAAAAAAAAAAAAAAAAAAAACCGGAAAAAAAATCTGGAAAAAAGCTGTGAAAAAAAACCAGAGGAGCTTGCCAAAGATGAGGCTATTAAGGCTCACCTTTAGGTGTCCTCCTCGGGATAGCGTCATTTAAAGAACGAGGGTCAGCGGAAGGTAAAAAAAAAAAAAAAAAAAAAAAACCGGAAAAAAAATCTGAAAAAAAACCGGAAAAAAAAATCTGGAAAAAAACTGTGAAAAAAACCGGAGGAGCTTGCCAAAGATGAGACCATTACGGCTCGCCTTTCGGTGTCCTCCTCGGGATAGCGTCATTTAAAGAACGAGGGTCAGCAGAACGTAAAATAAAAAAAAAAAAAAACCCGAAAAAAAAATCTGGAAAAAAAACTTTGAAAAAAAACCGGAGGAGCTTGCCAAAGATGAGGTTATTACGGCTCACCTTTAGGTGTCCTCCTCGGGATAGCGTCATTTAAAGAACGAGGGTCAGCAGAACGTAAAAAAAAAAAAAAAAAAAAAAAAAAAAAAAAAAAAAAAAAATCTGTGAAAAAAACTGGAGGAGCTTGCCAAAGATGAGGCCATTACGGCTCGCCTTTAGGTGTCCTCCTCGGGATAGCGTAATTTAAAGAACGAGGGTCAGCAGAACGTAAAAAAAAAAAAAAAACAAAAAAAAAACTGGAAAAAAATCTGGAAAAAAACTGTGAAAAAAACCGGAGGAGCTTGCCAAAGATGAGGCCATTACGGCTCGCCTTTAGGTGTCCTCCTCGGGATAGCGTAATTTAAAAAACGAGGGTCAGCAGAACGTAAAATAAAACAAAAAACAAAAAAACCGGAAAAAAAATCTGGAAAATAAACTGTGAAAAAAACCGGAGGAGCTTGCCAAAGATGAGGCCATTACGGCTCACCTTTAGGTGTCCTTCTCGGGATAACGTCATTTAAAGAACGAGGTTCAGCAGAACGTTTAAAAAAAAAAATCTGGAAAAAAACTGTGAAAAAAACCGGAGGAACTTGCCAAAGATGAGGTTATTACGGCTCACCTTTAGGTGTCCTCCTCGGGATAGCGTCATTTAAAGAACGAGGGTCAGCAGAACGTAAAAAAAAAAAAAAAAAAAAAAAAAAATCTGGAAAAAAAACTGTGAAAAAAAACCGGAGGAGCTTGCCAAAGATGAGGCTATTACGGCTCCCCTTTAGGTGTCCTCCTCGGGATAGCGTCATTTAAAGAACGAGGGTCAGCAGAACGTAATAAAAAAAAAAAAAAAATCTGGAAAAAAACTGTGAAAAAAACCGGAGGAGCTTGCCAAAGATGAGGCCATTACGGCTCGCCTTTTGGTGTCCTCCTCGGGATAGCGTAATTTAAAGAACGAGGGTCAGCAGAACGTAAAATAAAAAAAAACAAAAAAACCGGAAAAAAAATCTGGAAAATAAACTGTGAAAAAAACCGGAGGAGCTTGCCAAAGATGAGGCCATTACGGCTCACCTTTAGGTGTCCTTCTCGGGATAACGTCATTTAAAGAACGAGGGTCAGCAGAACGTTTAAAAAAAAAATATCTGGAAAAAAACTGTGAAAAAAACCGGAGGAGCTTGCCAAAGATGAGGCCATTACGGCTCGCCTTTAGGTGTCCTCCTCGGGATAGCGTAATTTAAAGAACGAGGGTCAGCAGAACGTAAAATAAAAAAAACAAAAAAAAACAAAAAAACCGGAAAAAAATCTGGAAAATAAACTGTGAAAAAAACCGGAGGAGCTTGCCAAAGATGAGGCCATTACGGCTCGCCTTTAGGTGTCCTCCTCGGGATAGCGTAAATTAAAGAACGAGGGTCAGCAGAACGTAAAATAAAAAAAATCCAAAAAAAAAACAAAAAAACCGGAAAAAAATCTGGAAAATAAACTGTGAAAAAAACCGGAGGAGCTTGCCAAAGATGAGGCCATTACGGCTCACCTTTAGGTGTCCTCCTCGGGATAACGTCATATAAAGAACGAGGGTCAGCAGAACGTTAAAAAAAAAAAAAAAAAAAAAATCTGGAAAAAAACTATGAAAAAACCGGAGGAGCTTGCCAAAGATGAGGCCATTACGGCTCGCCTTTAGGTGTCCTCCTCGGGATAGCGTCATTTAAAGAACGAGGGTCAGCAGAACGTAAAAAAAAAAAAAAAAAAAAAAAAAAAAAAAAAAAAAACCGGAAAAAAAATCTGGAAAAAAACTGTGAAAAAAAACCAGAGGAGCTTGCCAAAGATGAGGCTATTAAGGCTCACCTTTAGGTGTCCTCCTCGGGATAGCGTCATTTAAAGAACGAGGGTCAGCGGAAGGTAAAAAAAAAAAAAAAAAAAAAACCGGAAAAAAAAATCTGAAAAAAAACCGGAAAAAAAAATCTGGAAAAAAACTGTGAAAAAAACCGGAGGAGCTTGCCAAAGATGAGACCATTACGGCTCGCCTTTCGGTGTCCTCCTCGGGATAGCGTCATTTAAAGAACGAGGGTCAGCAGAACGTAAAATAAAAAAAAAAAAAAACCCGAAAAAAAAATCTGGAAAAAAAACTGTGAAAAAAAACCGGAGGAGCTTGCCAAAGATGAGGTTATTACGGCTCACCTTTAGGTGTCCTCCTCGGGATAGCGTCATTTAAAGAACGAGGGTCAGCAGAACGTAAAAAAAAAAAAAAAAAAAAAAAAAAAAAAAATCTGTGAAAAAAACTGGAGGAGCTTGCCAAAGATGAGGCCATTACGGCTCGCCTTTAGGTGTCCTCCTCGGGATAGCGTAATTTAAAGAACGAGGGTCAGCAGAACGTAAAAAAAAAAAAAAAAACAAAAAAAAAACTGGAAAAAAATCTGGAAAAAAACTGTGAAAAAAACCGGAGGAGCTTGCCAAAGATGAGGCCATTACGGCTCGCCTTTAGGTGTCCTCCTCGGGATAGCGTAATTTAAAGAACGAGGGTCAGCAGAACGTAAAATAAAAAAAAAAACAAAAAAACCGGAAAAAAAATCTGGAAAATAAACTGTGAAAAAAACCGGAGGAGCTTGCCAAAGATGAGGCCATTACGGCTCACCTTTAGGTGTCCTTCTCGGGATAACGTCATTTAAAGAACGAGGTTCAGCAGAACGTTTAAAAAAAAAAATCTGGAAAAAAACTGTGAAAAAAATCGGAGGAACTTGCCAAAGATGAGGTTATTACGGCTCACCTTTAGGTGTCCTCCTCGGGATAGCGTCATTTAAAGAACGAGGGTCAGCAGAACGTAAAAAAAAAAAAAAAAAAAAAAAAAAAAAAAAAAAAAAAAAAAAAAATCTGGAAAAAAAACTGTGAAAAAAAACCGGAGGAGCTTGCCAAAGATGAGGCTATTACGGCTCCCCTTTAGGTGTCCTCCTCGGGATAGCGTCATTTAAAGAACGAGGGTCAGCAGAACGTAATAAAAAAAAAAAAATCTGGAAAAAAACTGTGAAAAAAACCGGAGGAGCTTGCCAAAGATGAGGCCATTACGGCTCACCTTTAGGTGTCCTCCTCGGGATAGCGTAATTTAAAGAACGAGGGTCAGCAGAACGTAAAAAAAAATAAAAATAAAAAAAATAAAAAAAAAAAAATAAAAAAACTGGAAAAAAATCTGGAAAAAAACTGTGAAAAAAACCGGAGGAGCTTGCCAAAGATGAGGCCATTACGGGTCGCCTTTAGGTGTCCTCCTCGGGATAGCGTAATTTAAAGAACGAGGGTCAGCAGAACGTAAAATAAAAAAAAACAAAAAAACCGGAAAAAAAATCTGGAAAATAAACTGTGAAAAAAACCGGAGGAGCTTGCCAAAGATGAGGCCATTACGGCTCACCTTTAGGTGTCCTTCTCGGGATAACGTCATTTAAAGAACGAGGGTCAGCAGAACGTAAAATAAAAAAAAACAAAAAAAAACAAAAAAACCGGAAAAAAATCTGGAAAATAAACTGTGAAAAAAACCGGAGGAGCTTGCCAAAGATGAGGCCATTACGGCTCGCCTTTAGGTGTCCTCCTCGGGATAGCGTAAATTAAAGAACGAGGGTCAGCAGAACGTAAAATAAAAAAAATACAAAAAAAAAAACAAAAAAACCGGAAAAAAATCTGGAAAATAAACTGTGAAAAAAACCGGAGGAGCTTGCCAAAGATGAGGCCATTACGGCTCACCTTTAGGTGTCCTCCTCGGGATAACGTCATATAAAGAACGAGGGTCAGCAGAACGTTAAAAAAAAAAAAAAAAAAAAAAAAAATCTGGAAAAAAACTATGAAAAAACCGGAGGAGCTTGCCAAAGATGAGGCCATTACGGCTCGCCTTTAGGTGTCCTCCTCGGGATAGCGTCATTTAAAGAACGAGGGTCAGCAGAACGTAAAAAAAAAAAAAAAAAAAAAAAAAAAAAAAAAAAAAAAAAAAAACCGGAAAAAAAATCTGGAAAAAAACTGTGAAAAAAACCGGAGGAGCTTGCCAAAGATGAGGCCATTACGGCTCGCCTTTAGGTGTCCTCCTCGGGATAGCGTAATTTAAAGAACGAGGGTCAGCAGAACGTAAAATAAAAAAAACAAAAAAAAACAAAAAAACCGGAAAAAAATCTGGAAAATAAACTGTGAAAAAAACCGGAGGAGCTTGCCAAAGATGAGGCCATTACGGCTCGCCTTTAGGTGTCCTCCTCGGGATAGCGTAAATTAAAGAACGAGGGTCAGCAGAACGTAAAATAAAAAAAATACAAAAAAAAAAACAAAAAAACCGGAAAAAAATCTGGAAAATAAACTGTGAAAAAAACCGGAGGAGCTTGCCAAAGATGAGGCCATTACGGCTCACCTTTAGGTGTCCTCCTCGGGATAACGTCATATAAAGAACGAGGGTCAGCAGAACGTTAAAAAAAAAAAAAAAAAAAATCTGGAAAAAAACTATGAAAAAACCGGAGGAGCTTGCCAAAGATGAGGCCATTACGGCTCGCCTTTAGGTGTCCTCCTCGGGATAGCGTCATTTAAAGAACGAGGGTCAGCAGAACGTAAAAAAAAAAAAAAAAAAAAAAAAAAAAAAAAAAAAAAAAAAAAAAAAAAAAAAAAAAACCGGAAAAAAAATCTGGAAAAAAACTGTGAAAAAAAACCAGAGGAGCTTGCCAAAGATGAGGCTATTAAGGCTCACCTTTAGGTGTCTTCCTCGGGATAGCGTCATTTAAAGAACGAGGGTCAGCGGAAGGTAAAAAAAAAAAAAAAAAAAAACCGGAAAAAAAAATCTGAAAAAAAACCGGAAAAAAAAATCTGGAAAAAAACTGTGAAAAAAACCGGAGGAGCTTGCCAAAGATGAGACCATTACGGCTCGCCTTTCGGTGTCCTCCTCGGGATAGCGTCATTTAAAGAACGAGGGTCAGCAGAACGTAAAATAAAAAAAAAAAAAACCCGAAAAAAAAATCTGGAAAAAAAACTGTGAAAAAAAACCGGAGGAGCTTGCCAAAGATGAGGTTATTACGGCTCACCTTTAGGTGTCCTCCTCGGGATAGCGTCATTTAAAGAACGAGGGTCAGCAGAACGTAAAAAAAAAAAAAAAAAAAAAAAAAAAAAAAAAAAATCTGGAAAAAAACTGTGAAAAAAACTGGAGGAGCTTGCCAAAGATGAGGCCATTACGGCTCGCCTTTAGGTGTCCTCCTCGGGATAGCGTAATTTAAAGAACGAGGGTCAGCAGAACGTAAAAAAAAAAAAAAAACAAAAAACAAAATGGAAAAAAATCTGGAAAAAAACTGTGAAAAAAACCGGAGGAGCTTGCCAAAGATGAGGCCATTACGGCTCGCCTTTAGGTGTCCTCCTCGGGATAGCGTAATTTAAAGAACGAGGGTCAGCAGAACGTAAAATAAAAAAAAAAACAAAAAAACCGGAAAAAAAAATCTGGAAAATAAACTGTGAAAAAAACCGGAGGAGCTTGCCAAAGATGAGGCCATTACGGCTCACCTTTAGGTGTCCTTCTCGGGATAACGTCATTTAAAGAACGAGGTTCAGCAGAACGTTTAAAAAAAAAATCTGGAAAAAAACTGTGAAAAAAACCGGAGGAACTTGCCAAAGATGAGGTTATTACGGCTCACCTTTAGGTGTCCTCCTCGGGATAGCGTCATTTAAAGAACGAGGGTCAGCAGAACGTAAAAAAAAAAAAAAAAAAAAAAAAAAAAAAAAAAATCTGGAAAAAAAACTGTGAAAAAAAACCGGAGGAGCTTGCCAAAGATGAGGCTATTACGGCTCCCCTTTAGGTGTCCTCCTCGGGATAGCGTCATTTAAAGAACGAGGGTCAGCAGAACGTAATAAAAAAAAAAAAAAATCTGGAAAAAAACTGTGAAAAAAACCGGAGGAGCTTGCCAAAGATGAGGCCATTACGGCTCACCTTTAGGTGTCCTCCTCGGGATAGCGTAATTTAAAGAACGAGGGTCAGCAGAACGTAAAAAAAAAAAAAAAAAAAAAAAAAAAAATAAAATAAAATAAAATAAAATAAAAAAACTGGAAAAAAACTGTGAAAAAAACCGGAGGAGCTTGCCAAAGATGAGGCCATTACGGGTCGCCTTTAGGTGTCCTCCTCGGGATAGCGTAATTTAAAGAACGAGGGTCAGCAGAACGTAAAATAAAAAAAAACAAAAAAACCGGAAAAAAAATCTGGAAAATAAACTGTGAAAAAAACCGGAGGAGCTTGCCAAAGATGAGGCCATTACGGCTCACCTTTAGGTGTCCTTCTCGGGATAACGTCATTTAAAGAACGAGGGTCAGCAGAACGTTTAAAAAAAAAATCTGGAAAAAAACTGTGAAAAAAACCGGAGGAGCTTGCCAAAGATGAGGCCATTACGGCTCGCCTTTAGGTGTCCTCCTCGGGATAGCGTCATTTAAAGAACGAGGGTCAGCAGAACGTAAAAAAAACAAAAAAAAAAAAAACCGGAAAAAAAATCTGGAAAAAAACTGTGAAAAAAAAACCGGAGGAGCTTGCCAAAGATGAGGCCATTAAGGCTCACCTTTAGGTGTCCTCCTCGGGATAGCGTCCTTTAAAGAACGAGGGTCAGCGGAAGGTAAAAAAAAAAAAAAAAAAATAGGAAAAAAAAAACTGGAAAAAAAACTGTGAAAAAAACCGGAGGAGCTTGCCAAAGATGAGGCCATTACGGCTCGCCTTTCGGTGTCCTCCTCGGGATAGCGTCATTTAAAGAACGAGGGTCAGCAGAACGTTAAAAAAAAAAAAAAAAAAAAAAAACCCGGAAAAAAAAAATGTGAAAAAAACCGGAGGAGCTTGCCAAAGATGAGGCCATTAAGGCTCACCTTTAGGTGTCCTCCTCGGGATAGCGTCATTTAAAGAACGAGGGTCAGCAGAACGTTAAAAAAAAAAAAAAAAAAAAAAATACCGAAAAAAAAATCTGGAATAAAACTGTGAAAAAAACCGGAGGAGCTTGCCAAAGATGAGGCCATTATGGCTCGCCTTTAGGTGTCCTCCTCGGGATAGCGTCATTTAAAGAACGAGGGTCAGCGGAAAGTAAAAAAAATAAATAAATAAATAAAAATAAAAAAAAATCTGGAATAAAACTGTGAAAAAAACCGGAGGAGCTTGCCAAAGATGAGGCCATTACGGCTCGCCTTTAGGTGTCCTCCTCGGGATAGCGTCATTTAAAGAACGAGGGTCAGCAGAACGTATAAAAAAAAAAAAAAAAAAAAAAAAAAAAAAAAAAACCGGAAAAAAAATTCTGGAAAAAAACTGTGAAAAAAACCGGAGGAGCTTGCCAAAGATGAGGCTATTACGGCTCACCTTTAGGTGTCCTCCTCGGGATAGCGTCATTTAAAGAACGAGGGTCAGCAGAACGTAAAAAAAAAAAAAAAAAAAAAAAAAAAAAAAAAAGAAAAGAAAAAAACCGGAAAAAAAATCTGAAAAAAAACTGTGAAAAAAACCGGAGGAGCTTGCCAAAGATGAGGCTATTACGGCTCCCCTTTAGGTGTCCTCCTCGGGATAGCGTCATTTAAAGAACGAGGGTCAGCAGAACGTAACAAAAAAAAAAAAATCTGGAAAAAAACTGTGAAAAAAACCGGAGGAGCTTGCCAAAGATGAGGCCATTACGGCTCGCCTTTAGGTGTCCTCCTCGGGATAGCGTCATTTAAAGAACGAGGGTCAGCGGAAGGTAAAAAAAAAAAAACCGGAAAAAAAATCTGGAAAATAAAACTGTGAAAAAAAAACCGGAGGAGCTTGCCAAAGATGAGGCCATTACGGCTCGCCTTTCGGTGTCCTCCTCGGGATAGCGTCATTTAAAGAACGAGGCTCAGCAGAACGTAAAAAAAAAAAAAAAAAAAAACCGAAAAAAAAAATATGGAAAAAAAAATGTGAAAAAAACCGGAGGAGCTTGCCAAAGATGAGGCTATTACGGCTCACCTTTAGGTGTCCTCCTCGGGATAGCGTCATTTAAAGAACGAGGGTCAGCAGAACGTATAAAAAAAAAAAAAAAAAAAAAAAAAAAAAAAAAAACCGGAAAAAAATCTGGAATAAAACAGTGAAAAAAAACCGGAGGAGCTTGCCAAAGATGAGGCCATTACGGCTCGCCTTTAGGTCTCCTCCTCGGGATAGCGTCATTTAAAGAACGAGGGTCAGCAGAAAAAAAAAAAATCGGAAAAAAAATTCTGGAAAAAAACTGTGAAAAAAAACCGGAGGAGCTTGCCAAAGATGAGGCTATTAAGGCTCACCTTTAGGTGTCCTCCTCGGGATAGCGTCATTTAAAGAACGAGGGTCAGCAGAACGTAAAAAAAAAAAAAAAAAAAAAAAAAAAAAAAAAAAACCGAAAAAAAAAACTGGAAAAAAACCGGATAAGCTTGCCAAAGATGAGGCCATTACGGCTCGCCTTTAGGTGTCCTCCTCGGGATAGCGTCATTTAAAGAACGAGGGTCAGCAGAAGGAATAAGAAAAAAAAAAAAACGGAAAAAAAATCTAGAAAAAAACTGTGAAAAAAACCGGAGGAGCTTGCCAAAGATGAGGCCACTACGGCTCGCCTTTAGGTGTCCTCCTCGGGATAGCGTCATTTAAAGAACGAGGGTCAGCAGAACGTAAAAAAAAAAAAAAAAAAAAAAAAAACTGGAAAAAAACTGTGAAAAAAAACGGAGGAGCTTGCCAAAGATGAGGCCATTACGGCTCGCCTTTAGGTGTCCTCCTCGGGATAGCGTAATTTAAAGAACGAGGGTCAGCAGAACGTAAAATAAAAAAAAAAACAAAAAAACTGGAAAAAAAATCTGGAAAATAAACTGTGAAAAAAACCGGAGGAGCTTGCCAAAGATGAGGCCATTACGGCTCACCTTTAGGTGTCCTCCTCGGGATAACGTCATTTAAAGAACGAGGGTCAGCAGAACGTTTAAAAAAAAAAATCTGGAAAAAAACTGTGAAAAAAACCGGAGGAGCTTGCCAAAGATGAGGCCACTACGGCTCGCCTTTAGGTGTCCTCCTCGGGATAGCGTCATTTAAAGAACGAGGGTCAGCAGAACGTAAAAAAAAAAAAAAAAAAAAAAAACTGGAAAAAAACTGTGAAAAAAAACGGAGGAGCTTGCCAAAGATGAGGCCATTACGGCTCGCCTTTAGGTGTCCTCCTCGGGATAGCGTAATTTAAAGAACGAGGGTCAGCAGAACGTAAAATAAAAAAAAAAACAAAAAAACTGGAAAAAAAATCTGGAAAATAAACTGTGAAAAAAACCGGAGGAGCTTGCCAAAGATGAGGCCATTACGGCTCACCTTTAGGTGTCCTCCTCGGGATAACGTCATTTAAAGAACGAGGGTCAGCAGAACGTTTAAAAAAAAAAATCTGGAAAAAAACTGTGAAAAAAACCGGAGGAGCTTGCCAAAGATGAGGCCATTACGGCTCGCCTTTAGGTGTCCTCCTCGGGATAGCGTCATTTAAAGAACGAGGGTCAGCAGAACGTAAAAAAAAAAAAAAAAAAAAAAAAAAAAAAAAAAAAAAAAAAAAAAAAAAACCCGGAAAAAAAAAACTGTGAAAAAAACCGGAGGAGCTTGCCAAAGATGAGGCCATTAAGGCTCACCTTTAGGTGTCCTCCTCGGGATAGCGTCATTTAAAGAACGAGGGTCAGCGGAAGGTAAAAAAAAAAAAAAAAAAAAAAAAGGAAAAAAAAAACTGGAAAAAAACTGTGAAAAAAACCGGAGGAGCTTGCCAAAGATGAGGCCATTACGGCTCGCCTTTCGGTGTCCTCCTCGGGATAGCGTCATTTAAAGAACGAGGGTCAGCAGAACGTAAAAAAAAAAAAAAAAAAAAAAAAAAAAAAAAAAAAAAAAAAAAAAAAAAAAAAAAAAAAAACCCGGAAAAAAAAAACTGTGAAAAAAACCGGAGGAGCTTGCCAAAGATGAGGCTATTACGGCTCACCTTTAGGTGTCCTCCTCGGGATAGCGTCATTTAAAGAACGAGGGTCAGCAGAACGTAAAAAAAAAAAAAAAAAAAAAAAAAAAAAAAAGAAAAGAAAAAAACCGGAAAAAAAATCTGAAAAAAAACTGTGAAAAAAACCGGAGGAGCTTGCCAAAGATGAGGCTATTACGGCTCCCCTTTAGGTGTCCTCCTCGGGATAGCGTCATTTAAAGAACGAGGGTCAGCAGAACGTAACAAAAAAAAAAAAATCTGGAAAAAAACTGTGAAAAAAACCGGAGGAGCTTGCCAAAGATGAGGCCATTACGGCTCGCCTTTAGGTGTCCTCCTCGGGATAGCGTCATTTAAAGAACGAGGGTCAGCGGAAGGTAAAAAAAAAAAAAAACCGGAAAAAAAATCTGGAAAATAAAACTGTGAAAAAAAAACCGGAGGAGCTTGCCAAAGATGAGGCCATTACGGCTCGCCTTTCGGTGTCCTCCTCGGGATAGCGTCATTTAAAGAACGAGGCTCAGCAGAACGTAAAAAAAAAAAAAAAAAAAACCGAAAAAAAAAATGGAAAAAAAAATGTGAAAAAAACCGGAGGAGCTTGCCAAAGATGAGGCTATTACGGCTCACCTTTAGGTGTCCTCCTCGGGATAGCGTCATTTAAAGAACGAGGGTCAGCAGAACGTATAAAAAAAAAAAAAAAAAAAAAAAAAAAAAAAAAACCGGAAAAAAATCTGGAATAAAACAGTGAAAAAAAACCGGAGGAGCTTGCCAAAGATGAGGCCATTACGGCTCGCCTTTAGGTCTCCTCCTCGGGATAGCGTCATTTAAAGAACGAGGGTCAGCAGAACTTAAAAAAAAAAAAAAAAAAAAAAAAAAAAACCGAAAAAAAAAACTGGAAAAAAACCGGATAAGCTTGCCAAAGATGAGGCCATTACGGCTCGCCTTTAGGTGTCCTCCTCGGGACAGCGTCATTTAAAGAACGAGGGTCAGCAGAAGGAATAAGAAAAAAAAAAAAACGGAAAAAAAATCTAGAAAAAAACTGTGAAAAAAACCGGAGGAGCTTGCCAAAGATGAGGCCACTACGGCTCGCCTTTAGGTGTCCTCCTCGGGATAGCGTCATTTAAAGAACGAGGGTCAGCAGAACGTAAAAAAAAAAAAAAAAAAAAAAAAACTGGAAAAAAACTGTGAAAAAAAACGGAGGAGCTTGCCAAAGATGAGGCCATTACGGCTCGCCTTTAGGTGTCCTCCTCGGGATAGCGTAATTTAAAGAACGAGGGTCAGCAGAACGTAAAATAAAAAAAAAAACAAAAAAACTGGAAAAAAAATCTGGAAAATAAACTGTGAAAAAAACCGGAGGAGCTTGCCAAAGATGAGGCCATTACGGCTCACCTTTAGGTGTCCTCCTCGGGATAACGTCATTTAAAGAACGAGGGTCAGCAGAACGTTTAAAAAAAAAAATCTGGAAAAAAACTGTGAAAAAAACCGGAGGAGCTTGCCAAAGATGAGGCCACTACGGCTCGCCTTTAGGTGTCCTCCTCGGGATAGCGTCATTTAAAGAACGAGGGTCAGCAGAACGTAAAAAAAAAAAAAAAAAAAAAAAAAACTGGAAAAAAACTGTGAAAAAAAACGGAGGAGCTTGCCAAAGATGAGGCCATTACGGCTCGCCTTTAGGTGTCCTCCTCGGGATAGCGTAATTTAAAGAACGAGGGTCAGCAGAACGTAAAATAAAAAAAAAAAACAAAAAAACTGGAAAAAAAATCTGGAAAATAAACTGTGAAAAAAACCGGAGGAGCTTGCCAAAGATGAGGCCATTACGGCTCACCTTTAGGTGTCCTCCTCGGGATAACGTCATTTAAAGAACGAGGGTCAGCAGAACGTTTAAAAAAAAAATCTGGAAAAAAACTGTGAAAAAAACCGGAGGAGCTTGCCAAAGATGAGGCCATTACGGCTCGCCTTTAGGTGTCCTCCTCGGGATAGCGTCATTTAAAGAACGAGGGTCAGCAGAACGTAAAAAAAAAAAAAAAAAAAAAAAAAAAAAAAAAAAAAACCCGGAAAAAAAAAAACTGTGAAAAAAACCGGAGGAGCTTGCCAAAGATGAGGCCATCAAGGCTCACCTTTAGGTGTCCTCCTCGGGATAGCGTCATTTAAAGAACGAGGGTCAGCGGAAGGTAAAAAAAAAAAAAAAAAAAAAAAAGGAAAAAAAAAACTGGAAAAAAACTGTGAAAAAAACCGGAGGAGCTTGCCAAAGATGAGGCCATTACGGCTCGCCTTTCGGTGTCCTCCTCGGGATAGCGTCATTTAAAGAACGAGGGTCAGCAGAACGTAAAAAAAAAATAAAAAAAAAAAAAAAAAAAAAAAAAAAACCCGGAAAAAAAAAACTGTGAAAAAAACCGGAGGAGCTTGCCAAAGATGAGGCCATTAAGGCTCACCTTTAGGTGTCCTCCTCGGGATAGCGTCATTTAAAGAACGAGGGTCAGCAGAACGTTAAAAAAAAAAAAAAAAAAAAACCGAAAAAAAAATCTGGAATAAAACTGTGAAAAAAACCGGAGGAGCTTGCCAAAGATGAGGCCATTAAGGCTCACCTTTAGGTGTCCTCCTCGGGATAGCGTCATTTAAAGAACGAGGGTCAGCGGAAAGTAAAAAAAAAAAATAAAAAATAAAAAATAAAAAAAAATCGGAAAAAAATCTGGAAAAAACTGTGAAAAAAATCGGAGGAGCTTGCCAAAGATGAGGCCATTACGGCTCGCCTTTAGGTGTCCTCCTCGGGATAGCGTAATTTAAAGAACGAGGGTCAGCAGAACGTAAAATAAAAAAAACAAAAAAAAAAACAAAAAAACCGGAAAAAAATCTGGAAAATAAACTGTGAAAAAAACCGGAGGAGCTTGCCAAAGATGAGGCCATTACGGCTCGCCTTTAGGTGTCCTCCTCGGGATAGCGTAAATTAAAGAACGAGGGTCAGCAGAACGTAAAATAAAAAAAATACAAAAAAAAAAAAACAAAAAAACCGGAAAAAAAATCTGGAAAATAAACTGTGAAAAAAACCGGAGGAGCTTGCCAAAGATGAGGCCATTACGGCTCACCTTTAGGTGTCCTCCTCGGGATAACGTCATTTAAAGAACGAGGGTCAGCAGAACGTTAAAAAAAAAAAATCTGGAAAAAAACTGTGAAAAAACCGGAGGAGCTTGCCAAAGATGAGGCCATTACGGCTCGCCTTTAGGTGTCCTCCTCGGGATAGCGTCATTTAAAGAACGAGGGTCAGCAGAACGTAATAAAAAAAAAAAAAAAAAAACCGGAAAAAAAAATCTGGAAAAAAACTGTGAAAAAAAACCGGAGGAGCTTACCAAAGATGAGGCTATTAAGGCTCACCTTTAGGTGTCCTCCTCGGGATAGCGTCATTTAAAGAACGAGGGTCAGCGGAAGGTAAAAAAAAAAAAAAAAAAAAAACCAGAAAAAAAATCTGAAAAAAAACCGGAAAAAAAATCTGGAAATAAACTGTGAAAAAAACCGGAAGAGCTTGCCAAAGATGAGACCATTACGGCTCGCCTTTCGGTGTCCTCCTCGGGATAGCGTCATTTAAAGAACGAGGGTCAGCAGAACGTATAAAAAAAAAAAAAACAGAAAAAAAAATCTGGAAAAAAACTGTGAAAAAAACCGGAGGAGCTTGCCAAAGATGAGGCCATTACGGCTCGCCTTTAGGTGTCCTCCTCGGGATAGCGTCATTTAAAGAACGAGGGTCAGCAGAAAAAAAAAAAATCGGAAAAAAAATTCTGGAAAAAAACTGTGAAAAAAAACCGGAGGAGCTTGCCAAAGATGAGGCTATTAAGGCTCACCTTTAGGTGTCCTCCTCGGGATAGCGTCATTTAAAGAACGAGGGTCAGCAGAACGTAAAAAAAAAAAAAAAAAAAAAAAAAAAAAAAAAAAAAAAAAAAAAAAAAAAACCGGAAAAAAAATCTGGAAAAAAACTGTGAAAAAAACCGGAGGAGCTTGCCAAAGATGAGGCCATTACGGCTCGCCTTTCGGTGTCCTCCTCGGGATAGCGTCATTTAAAGAACGAGGGTCAGCAGAACGTAAAAAAAAAAAAAAAAAAAAAAAAAACCCGGAAAAAAAAAACTGTGAAAAAAACCGGAGGAGCTTGCCAAAGATGAGGCCATTAAGGCTCACCTTTAGGTGTCCTCCTCGGGATAGCGTCATTTAAAGAACGAGGGTCAGCAGAACGTTAAAAAAAAAAAAAAAAAAAACCGAAAAAAAAATCTGGAATAAAACTGTGAAAAAAACCGGAGGAGCTTGCCAAAGATGAGGCCATTAAGGCTCACCTTTAGGTGTCCTCCTCGGGATAGCGTCATTTAAAGAACGAGGGTCAGCGGAAAGTAAAAAAAAAAAATAAAAAAATAAAAATAAAAAAAAATCGGAAAAAAATCTGGAAAAAACTGTGAAAAAAATCGGAGGAGCTTGCCAAAGATGAGGCCATTACGGCTCGCCTTTAGGTGTCCTCCTCGGGATAGCGTAATTTAAAGAACGAGGGTCAGCAGAACGTAAAATAAAAAAAAACAAAAAAAAAACAAAAAAACCGGAAAAAAATCTGGAAAATAAACTGTGAAAAAAACCGGAGGAGCTTGCCAAAGATGAGGCCATTACGGCTCGCCTTTAGGTGTCCTCCTCGGGATAGCGTAAATTAAAGAACGAGGGTCAGCAGAACGTAAAATAAAAAAAATACAAAAAAAAAAAAAACAAAAAAACCGGAAAAAAAATCTGGAAAATAAACTGTGAAAAAAACCGGAGGAGCTTGCCAAAGATGAGGCCATTACGGCTCACCTTTAGGTGTCCTCCTCGGGATAACGTCATTTAAAGAACGAGGGTCAGCAGAACGTTAAAAAAAAAAAAAATCTGGAAAAAAACTGTGAAAAAACCGGAGGAGCTTGCCAAAGATGAGGCCATTACGGCTCGCCTTTAGGTGTCCTCCTCGGGATAGCGTCATTTAAAGAACGAGGGTCAGCAGAACGTAATAAAAAAAAAAAAAAAAAAAAAAACCGGAAAAAAAAAAACCGGAAAAAAAAATCTGGAAAAAAACTGTGAAAAAAAACCGGAGGAGCTTACCAAAGATGAGGCTATTAAGGCTCACCTTTAGGTGTCCTCCTCGGGATAGCGTCATTTAAAGAACGAGGGTCAGCGGAAGGTAAAAAAAAAAAAAAAAAAAAAACCGGAAAAAAAAATCTGAAAAAAAACCGGAAAAAAAATCGGGAAATAAACTGTGAAAAAAACCGGAAGAGCTTGCCAAAGATGAGACCATTACGGCTCGCCTTTCAGTGTCCTCCTCGGGATAGCGTCATTTAAAGAACGAGGGTCAGCAGAACGTATAAAAAAAAAAAAACAGAAAAAAAATCTGGAAAAAAACTGTGAAAAAAACCGGAGGAGCTTGCCAAAGATGAGGCCATTACGGCTCGCCTTTAGGTGTCCTCCTCGGGATAGCGTCATTTAAAGAACGAGGGTCAGCAGAAAAAAAAAAAATCGGAAAAAAAATTCTGGAAAAAAACTGTGAAAAAAAACCGGAGGAGCTTGCCAAAGATGAGGCTATTAAGGCTCACCTTTAGGTGTCCTCCTCGGGATAGCGTCATTTAAAGAACGAGGGTCAGCAGAACGTAAAAAAAAAAAAAAAAAAAAAAAAAAAAAAAAAAAAAAAAAAAAAAAAAAAAAAAAAAAAAAAAAAAACCGGAAAAAAAATCTGGAAAAAAACTGTGAAAAAAACCGGAGGAGCTTGCCAAAGATGAGGCTATTACGGCTCCCCTTTAGGTGTCCTCCTCGGGATAGCGTCATTTAAAGAACGAGGGTCAGCAGAACGTAACAAAAAAAAAAAATCTGGAAAAAAACTGTGAAAAAAACCGGAGGAGCTTGCCAAAGATGAGGCCATTACGGCTCGCCTTTAGGTGTCCTCCTCGGGATAGCGTCATTTAAAGAACGAGGGTCAGCGGAAGGTAAAAAAAAAAAAAATAACCGGAAAAAAAATCTGGAAAATAAAACTGTGAAAAAAAAACCGGAGGAGCTTGCCAAAGATGAGGCCATTACGGCTCGCCTTTCGGTGTCCTCCTCGGGATAGCGTCATTTAAAGAACGAGGCTCAGCAGAACGTATAAAAAAAAAAAAAAAAAAAAAAAAAAAAAAAAAAAACCGAAAAAAAATATGGAAAAAAAACTGTGAAAAAAACCGGAGGAGCTTGCCAAAGATGAGGCCATTACGGCTCGCCTTTAGGTCTCCTCCTCGGGATAGCGTCATTTAAAGAACGAGGGTCAGCAGAACTTAAAAAAAAAAAAAAAAAAAAAAAAAAAAAAAAAAAAAAAAAAAAAAAAAAAAAAAAAAAAAACCGAAAAAAAAACTGGAAAAAAACCGGAGGAGCTTGCCAAAGATGAGGCCATTACGGCTCGCCTTTAGGTGTCCTCCTCGGGATAGCGTCATTTAAAGAACGAGGTTCAGCAGAAGGAATAAAAAAAAAAAAAAAAACGGAAAAAAAATCTAGAAAAAAACTGTGAAAAAAACCGGAGGAGCTTGCCAAAGATGAGGCCACTACGGCTCGCCTTTAGGTGTCCTCCTCGGGATAGCGTCATTTAAAGAACGTGGGTCAGCAGAACGTAAAAAAAAAAAAAAAAAAAAAAAAAAAAAAAAAAAAAAAACTGGAAAAAAACTGTGAAAAAAAACGGAGGAGCTTGACAAAGATGAGGCCATTACGGCTCGCCTTTAGGTGTCCTCCTCGGGATAGCGTCATTTAAAGAACGAGGGTTAGCAGAACGTTAAAAAAAAAAAAAAAAAAATCTGGATAAAAACTGTGAAAAAACCGGAGGAGCTTGCCAAAGATGAGGCCATTACGGCTCGCCTTTAGGTGTCCTCCTCGGGATAGCGTCATTTAAAGAACGAGGGTCAGCAGAACGTAATAAAAAAAAAAAAAAAAAAAAACCGGAAAAAAAAAAAAACCGGAAAAAAAAATCTGGAAAAAAACTGTGAAAAAAAACCGGAGGAGCTTACCAAAGATGAGGCTATTAAGGCTCACCTTTAGGTGTCCTCCTCGGGATAGCGTCATTTAAAGAACGAGGGTCAGCGGAAGGTAAAAAAAAAAAAAAAAAAAAAAACCGGAAAAAAAAATCTGAAAAAAAACCGGAAAAAAAATCTGGAAATAAACTGTGAAAAAAACCGGAAGAGCTTGCCAAAGATGAGACCATTACGGCTCGCCTTTCGGTGTCCTCCTCGGGATAGCGTCATTTAAAGAACGAGGGTCAGCAGAACGTATAAAAAAAAAAATAAAAATAAAAACCGAAAAAAAAATCTGGAAAAAAACTGTGAAAAAAACCGGAGGAGCTTGCCAAAGATGAGGCCATTACGGCTCGCGTTTAGGTGTCCTCCTCGGGATAGCGTCATTTAAAGAACGAGGGTCAGCAGAAAAAAAAAAAATCGGAAAAAAAATTCTGGAAAAAAACTCTGAAAAAAAACCGGAGGAGCTTGCCAAAGATGAGGCTATTAAGGCTCACCTTTAGGTGTCCTCCTCGGGATAGCGTCATTTAAAGAACGAGGGTCAGCAGAACGTAAAAAAAAAAAAAAAAAAAAAAAAAAACCGGATAAAAAATCTGGAAAAAAACTGTGAAAAAAACCGGAGGAGCTTGCCAAAGATGAGGCTATTACGGCTCCCCTTTAGGTGTCCTCCTCGGGATAGCGTCATTTAAAGAACGAGGGTCAGCAGAACGTAAAAAAAAAAAAAAAAAAAACCGGAAATAAATCTGGAATAACACAGTGAAAAAAAACCGGAGGAGCTTGCCAAAGATGAGGCCATTACGGCTCGCCTTTAGGTCTCCTC
>NC_142439.1:60770000-60772500 GCF_059453495.1 Arachis ipaensis | reverse complement strand
TCATTTAAAGAACGAGGGTTAGCAGAACGTTAAAAAAAAAAAAAAAAAAAATCTAGATAAAAACTGTGAAAAAACCGGAGGAGCTTGCCAAAGATGAGGCCATTACGGCTCGCCTTTAGGTGTCCTCCTCGGGATAGCGTCATTTAAAGAACGAGGGTCAGCAGAACGTAATAAAAAAAAAAAAAAAAAAAAACCGGAAAAAAAAAAAAAACCGGAAAAAAAAATCTGGAAAAAAACTGTGAAAAAAAACCGGAGGAGCTTACCAAAGATGAGGCTATTAAGGCTCACCTTTAGGTGTCCTCCTCGGGATAGCGTCATTTAAAGAACGAGGGTCAGCGGAAGGTAAAAAAAAAAAAAAAAAAAAAAACCGGAAAAAAAAATCTGAAAAAAAACCGGAAAAAAAATCTGGAAATAAACTGTGAAAAAAACCGGAAGAGCTTGCCAAAGATGAGACCATTACGGCTCGCCTTTCGGTGTCCTCCTCGGGATAGCGTCATTTAAAGAACGAGGGTCAGCAGAACGTATAAAAAAAAAAATAAAAATAAAAACCGAAAAAAAAATCTGGAAAAAAACTGTGAAAAAAACCGGAGGAGCTTGCCAAAGATGAGGCCATTACGGCTCGCGTTTAGGTGTCCTCCTCGGGATAGCGTCATTTAAAGAACGAGGGTCAGCAGAAAAAAAAAAAAATCGGAAAAAAAATTCTGGAAAAAAACTCTGAAAAAAAACCGGAGGAGCTTGCCAAAGATGAGGCTATTAAGGCTCACCTTTAGGTATCCTCCTCGGGATAGCGTCATTTAAAGAACGAGGGTCAGCAGAACGTAAAAAAAAAAAAAAAAAAAAAAAAAAAAAAAAAAAAAAAAAAAAAAAAAACCGGATAAAAAATCTGGAAAAAAACTGTGAAAAAAACCGGAGGAGCTTGCCAAAGATGAGGCTATTACGGCTCCCCTTTAGGTGTCCTCCTCGGGATAGCGTCATTTAAAGAACGAGGGTCAGCAGAACGTAAAAAAAAAAAAAAAAAAAAAACCGGAAATAAATCTGGAATAACACAGTGAAAAAAAACCGGAGGAGCTTGCCAAAGATGAGGCCATTACGGCTCGCCTTTAGGTCTCCTCCTCGGGATAGCGTCATTTAAAGAACGAGGGTCAGCAGAACTTAAAAAAAAAAAAAAAAAAAAAAAAACCGAAAAAAAAACTGGAAAAAAACCGGAGGAGCTTGCCAAAGATGAGGCCATTACGGCTCGCCTTTAGGTGTCCTCCTCGGGATAGCGTCATTTAAAGAACAAGGGTCAGCAGAAGGAATAAAAAAAAAAAAAAACGGAAAAAAAATCTAGAAAAAAACTGTGAAAAAAACCGGAGGAGCTTGCCAAAGATGAGGCCACTACGGCTCGCCTTTAGGTGTCCTCCTCGGGATAGCGTCATTTAAAGAACGAGGGTCAGCAGAACGTAAAAAAAAAAAAAAAAACTGGAAAAAAACTGTGAAAAAAAACGGAGGAGCTTGCCAAAGATGAGGCTATTATGGCTCACCTTTAGGTGTCCTCCTCGGGATAGCGTCATTTAAAGAACGAGGGTCAGCAGAACGTAAAAAAAAAAAAAAAAACGGAGAAAAACCTGGAATAAAACTGTGAAAAAAACCGGAGGAGCTTGCCAAAGATGAGGCCATTACGGCTCGCCTTTAGGTGTCCTCCTCGGGATAGCGTCATTTAAAGAACGAGGGTCAGCGGAAGGTAAAAAAAAAAAAAATAACCGGAAAAAAAATCTGGAAAATAAAACTGTGAAAAAAAAAACCGGAGGAGCTTGCCAAAGATGAGGCCATTACGGCTCGCCTTTCGGTGTCCTCCTCGGGATAGCGTCATTTAAAGAACGAGGCTCAGCAGAACGTAAAAAAAAAAAAAAAAAAAAAATAAAACCGAAAAAAAAATATGGAAAAAAAACTGTGAAAAAAACCGGAGGAGCTTGCCAAAGATGAGGCTATTACGGCTCACCTTTAGGTGTCCTCCTCGGGATAGCGTCATTTAAAGAACGAGGGTCAGCAGAACGTATAAAAAAAAAAAAAAAAAAAACCGGAAATAAATCTGGAATAACACAGTGAAAAAAAAACCGGAGGAGCTTGCCAAAGATGAGGCCATTACGGCTCGCCTTTAGGTCTCCTCCTCGGGATAGCGTCATTTAAAGAACGAGGGTCAGCAGAACTTAAAAAAAAAAAAAAAAAAAAAACCGAAAAAAAAACTGGAAAAAAACCGGAGGAGCTTGCCAAAGATGAGGCCATTACGGCTCGCCTTTAGGTGTCCTCCTCGGGATAGCGTCATTTAAAGAACGAGGGTCAGCAGAAGGAATAAAAAAAAAAAAATAGGAAAAAAAATCTAGAAAAAAACTGTGAAAAAAACCGGAGGAGCTTGCCAAAGATGAGGCCACTACGGCTCGCCTTTAGGTGTCCTCCTCGGGATAGCGTCATTTAAAGAACGAGGGTCAGCAGAACGTAAAAAAAAAAAAAAAAAAAAAAA
>NC_142439.1:60735000-60765000 GCF_059453495.1 Arachis ipaensis | reverse complement strand
AAAAAAAAAAAAAAAAAAAAAAAACCGAAAAAAAAAATCTGAAAAAAAACCGGAAAAAAAATCTGGAAAAAAACTGTGAAAAAAACCGGAAGAGCTTGCCAAAGATTAGACCATTACGGCTCGCCTTTCGGTGTCCTCCTCGGGATAGCGTCATTTAAAGAACGAGGGTCAGCAGAACGTATAAAAAAAAAAAAAAACCGAAAAAAAAATCTGGAAAAAAAACTGTGAAAAAAAACCGGAGGAGCTTGCCAAAGATGAGGCTATTACGGCTCACCTTTAGGTGTCCTCCTCGGGATAGCGTCATTTAAAGAACGAGGGTCAGCAGAACGTAAAAAAAAAAACCGAAAAAAAATCTGGAAAAAAAACTGTGAAAAAAAACCGGAGGAGCTTGCCAAAGATGAGGCTATTACGGCTCCCCTTTAGGTGTCCTCCTCGGGATAGCGTCATTTAAAGAACGAGGGTCAGCAGAACGTTAAAAAAAAAAAATCTGGAAAAAAACTGTGAAAAAAACCGGAGGAGCTTGCCAAAGATGAGGCCATTACGGCTCGCCTTTAGGTGTCCTCCTCGGGATAGCGTCATTTAAAGAACGAGGGTCAGCGGAAGGTAAAAAAAAAAAAAAACCGGAAAAAAAATCTGGAAAATAAAACTGTGAAAAAAAACCGGAGGAGCTTGCCAAAGATGAGGCTATTACGGCTCGCCTTTCGGTGTCCTCTTCGGGATAGCGTCATTTAAAGAACGAGACTCAGCAGAACGTAAAAAAAAAAAAAAAAAAAAAAAAAAAAAAACCGGAAAAAAATCTGGAATAAAATAGTGAAAAAAAACCGGAGGAGCTTGCCAAAGATGAGGCCATTACGGCTCGCCTTTAGGTCTCCTCCTCGGGATAGCGTCATTTAAAGAACGAGGGTCAGCAGAACTTTAAAAAAAAAAAAAAAAAAAAAAAAAAAAAAAAACCGAAAAAAAAAACTGGAAAAAAACCGGAGGAGCTTGCCAAAGATGAGGCCATTACGGCTCGCCTTTAGGTGTCCTCTTCGGGATAGCGTCATTTAAAGAACGAGGGTCAGCAGAAGGAATAAAAAAAAAAAACGGAAAAAAAATCTAGAAAAAAACTGTGAAAAAAACCGGAGGAGCTTGCCAAAGATGAGGCCATTACGGCTCGCCTTTTGCTGTCCTCCTCGGGATAGCATCATTTAAAGAACGAGGGTCAGCAGAACGTAAAAAAAAAAAAAAAAAAAAATTGGAAAAAAATCTGGAAAAAAACTGTGAAAAAAACCGGAGGAGCTTGCCAAAGATGAGGCCATTACGGCTCGCCTTTAGGTGTCCTCCTCGGGATAGCGTAATTTAAAGAACGAGGGTCAGCAGAACGTAAAATAAAAAAAAAACAAAAAAACCGGAAAAAAAATCTGGAAAATAAACTGTGAAAAAAACCGGAGGAGCTTGCCAAAGATGAGGCCATTACGGCTCACCTTTAGGTGTCCTCCTCGGGATAACGTCATTTAAAGAACGAGGGTCAGCAGAACGTTTAAAAAAAAAAATCTGGAAAAAGACTGTGAAAAAAACCGGAGGAGCTTGCCAAAGATGAGGCCATTACGGCTCGCCTTTAGGTGTCCTCCTCGGGATAGCGTCATTTAAAGAACGAGGGTCAGCAGAACGTAAAAAAAAACAAAAAAAAAAAAACCGGAAAAAAAATCTGGAAAAAAACTGTGAAAAAAAACCGGAGGAGCTTGCCAAAGATGAGGCCATTAAGGCTCACCTTTAGGTGTCCTCCTCGGGATAGCGTCATTTAAAGAACGAGGGTCAGCGGAAGGTAAAAAAAAAAAAAAATAGGAAAAAAAAATCTGGAAAAAAACTGTGAAAAAAACCGGAGGAGCTTGCCAAAGATGAGGCCATTACGGCTCGCCTTTCGGTGTCCTCCTCGGGATAGCGTCATTTAAAGAACGAGGGTCAGCAGAACGTAAAAAAAAAAAAAAAAAATCTGGAAAAAAACTATGAAAAAAACCGGAGGAGCTTGCCAAAGATGAGGCCATTACGGCTCGCCTTTAGGTGTCCTCCTCGGGATAGCGTCATTTAAAGAACGAGGGTCAGCAGAAGGAATAAAAAAAAAAAAAAAACGGAAAAAAAATCTAGAAAAAAACTGTGAAAAAAACCGGAGGAGCTTGCCAAAGATGAGGCCACTACGGCTCGCCTTTAGGTGTCCTCCTCGGGATAGCGTCATTTAAAGAACGAGGGTCAGCAGAACGTATAAAAAAAAAAAAAAAAAAAAACCGAAAAAAAAATATGGAAAAAAAACTGTGAAAAAAACCGGAGGAGCTTGCCAAAGATGAGGCTATTACGGCTCACCTTTAGGTGTCCTCCTCGGGATAGCGTCATTTAAAGAACGAGGGTCAGCAGAACGTAAAAAAAAAAAAAAAAAAAAAAAAAAAAAAAAAAAAAAAAAAAAAAAAACCGGAAAAAAATCTGGAATAAAACAGTGAAAAAAAACCGGAGGAGCTTGCCAAAGATGAGGCCATTACGGCTCGCCTTTAGGTCTCCTGCTCGGGATAGCGTCATTTAAAGAACGAGGGTCAGCAGAACTTTAAAAAAAAAAAAAAAAAAAAAAACCGAAAAAAAAAACTGGAAAAAAACCGGAGGAGCTTGCCAAAGATGAGGCCATTACGGCTCGCCTTTAGGTGTCCTCCTCGGGATAGCGTCATTTAAAGAACGAGGGTCAGCAGAAGGAATAAAAAAAAAAAAACGGAAAAAAAATCTAGAAAAAAACTGTGAAAAAAACCGGAGGAGCTTGCCAATGATGAGGCCATTACGGCTCGCCTTTAGGTGTCCTCCTCGGGATAGCGTCATTTAAAGAACGAGGGTCAGCAGAACGTAAAAAAAAAAAAAAAAAAAAGAAAAAATTGGAAAAAAATCTGGAAAAAAACTGTGAAAAAAACCGGAGGAGCTTGCCAAAGATGAGGCCATTTCGGCTCGCCTTTAGGTGTCCTCCTCGGGATAGCGTAATTTAAAGAACGAGGGTCAGCAGAACGTAAAATAAAAAAAAAACAAAAAAACTGGAAAAAAAAATCTGGAAAATAAACTGTGAAAAAAACCGGAAGAGCTTGCCAAAGATGAGGCCATTACGGCTCACCTTTAGGTGTCCTCCTCGGGATAACGTCATTTAAAGAACGAGGGTCAGCAGAACGTTTAAAAAAAAAATCTGGAAAAAAACTGTGAAAAAAACCGGAGGAGCTTGCCAAAGATGAGGCCATTACGGCTCGCCTTTAGGTGTCCTCCTCGGGATAGCGTCATTTAAAGAACGAGGGTCAGCAGAACGTAAAAAAAAACAAAAAAAAAAACCGGAAAAAAAATCTGGAAAAAAACTGTGAAAAAAAACCGGAGGAGCTTGCCAAAGATGAGGCCATTAAGGCTCACCTTTAGGTGTCCTCCTCGGGATAGCGTCATTTAAAGAACGAGGGTCAGCAGAAGGTAAAAAAAAAAAAAAAAATAGGAAAAAAAAATCTGGAAAAGAACTGTGAAAAAAACCGGAGGAGCTTGCCAAAGATGAGGCCATTACGGCTCGCCCTTCGGTGTCCTCCTCGGGATAGCGTCATTTAAAGAACGAGGGTCAGCAGAACGTAATAAAAAAAAAAAAAAAAAAAAAAAAAAAAACTGGAAAAAAACTGTGAAAAAAACCGGAGGAGCTTGCCAAAGATGAGGCCATTACGGCTCGCCTTTAGGTGTCCTCCTCGGGATAGCGTCATTTAAAGAACGAGGGTCAGCAAAAGGAATAAAAAAAAAAAAACAGAAAAAAATCTAGAAAAAAACTGTGAAAAAAACCGGAGGAGCTTGCCAAAGATGAGGCCACTACGGCTCGCCTTTAGGTGTCCTCCTCGGGATAGCGTCATTTAAAGAACGAGGGTCAGCAGAACGTAAAAAAAAAAAAAAAAAAAAAAAAAAAAAAAAAAAAAACTGGAAAAAAATCTGGAAAAAAACTGTGAAAAAAACCGGAGGAGCTTGCCAAAGATGAGGCCATTACGGCTCGCCTTTAGGTGTCCTCCTCGGGATAGCGTAATTTAAAGAACGAGGGTCAGCAGAACGTAAAATAAAAAAAAAACAAAAAAACCGGAAAAAAAATCTTGAAAATAGACTGTGAAAAAAACCGGAGGAGCTTGCCAAAGATGAGGCCATTACGGCTCACCTTTAGATGTCCTCCTCGGGATAACGTCATTTAGAGAACGAGGGTCAGCAGAACGTTAAAAAAAAAAGACACTATGGAAAATAACTGTGAAAAAAACCGGAGGAGCTTGCCAAAGATGAGGCCATTACGGCTCGCCTTTAGGTGTCCTCCTCGAGATAGCGTCATTTAAAGAACGAGGGTCAGCAGAACGTAAAAAAAAACAAAAAAAAACAAAAAAAAAAACCGGAAAAAAAATCTGGAAAAAAACTGTGAAAAAAAGCGGAGGAGCTTGCCAAAGATGAGGCTATTACGGCTCACCTTTAGGTGTCCTCCTCGGGATAGCGTCATTTAAAGAACGAGGGTCAGCAGAACGTAAAAAAAAAAAAAAAAAAAAAAAAAACCGGAAAAAAATCTGGAATAAAACAGTGAAAAAAAACCGGAGGAGCTTGCCAAAGATGAGGCCATTACGGCTCGCCTTTAGGTCTCCTCCTCGGGATAGCGTCATTTAAAGAACGAGGGTCAGCAGAACTTTAAAAAAAAAAAAAAAAAAAAAAACCGAAAAAAAAAACTGGAAAAAAACCGGAGGAGCTTGCCAAAGATGAGGCCATTACGGCTCGCCTTTAGGTGTCCTCCTCGGGATAGCGTCATTTAAAGAACGAGGGTCAGCAGAAGGAATAAAAAAAAAAACGGAAAAAAAATCTAGAAAAAAACTGTGAAAAAAACCGGAGGAGCTTGCCAATGATGAGGCCATTACGGCTCGCCTTTAGGTGTCCTCCTCGGGATAGCGTCATTTAAAGAACGAGGGTCAGCAGAACGTAAAAAAAAAAAAAAAAAAAAAGAAAAAATTGGAAAAAAATCTGGAAAAAAACTGTGAAAAAAACCGGAGGAGCTTGCCAAAGATGAGGCCATTACGGCTCGCCTTTAGGTGTCCTCCTCGGGATAGCGTAATTTAAAGAACGAGGGTCAGCAGAACGTAAAATAAAAAAAAAACAAAAAAACCGGAAAAAAAATCTGGAAAATAAACTGTGAAAAAAACCGGAAGAGCTTGCCAAAGATGAGGCCATTACGGCTCACCTTTAGGTGTCCTCCTCGGGATAACGTCATTTAAAGAACGAGGGTCAGCAGAACGTTTAAAAAAAAATCTGGAAAAAAACTGTGAAAAAAACCGGAGGAGCTTGCCAAAGATGAGGCCATTACGGCTCGCCTTTAGGTGTCCTCCTCGGGATAGCGTCATTTAAAGAACGAGGGTCAGCAGAACGTAAAAAAAAACAAAAAAAAACAAAAAAAAAAACCGGAAAAAAAATCTGGAAAAAAACTGTGAAAAAAAACCGGAGGAGCTTGCCAAAGATGAGGCCATTAAGGCTCACCTTTAGGTGTCCTCCTCGGGATAGCGTCATTTAAAGAACGAGGGTCAGCAGAAGGTAAAAAAAAAAAAAAATAAAAAAAAAAATCTGGAAAAAAACTGTGAAAAAAACCGGAGGAGCTTGCCAAAGATGAGGCCATTACGGCTCGCCCTTCGGTGTCCTCCTCGGGATAGCGTCATTTAAAGAACGAGGGTCAGCAGAACGTAATAAAAAAAAAAAAAAAAAAAAAAAAAAAAAAAAAACTGGAAAAAAACTGTGAAAAAAACCGGAGGAGCTTGCCAAAGATGAGGCCATTACGGCTCGCCTTTAGGTGTCCTCCTCGGGATAGCGTCATTTAAAGAACGAGGGTCAGCAAAAGGAATAAAAAAAAAAAAACGGAAAAAAATCTAGAAAAAAACTGTGAAAAAAAGCGGAGGAGCTTGCCAAAGATGAGGCCACTACGGCTCGCCTTTAGGTGTCCTCCTCGGGATAGCGTCATTTAAAGAACGAGGGTCAGCAGAACGTAAAAAAAAAAAAAAAAAAAAAAAAAAAAAAAAAAAAAAAAAAAAAAAAAAAAAAAAAAAAAAAAAAAAAAAAAAAAAAACTGGAAAAAAATCTGGAAAAAAACTGTGAAAAAAACCGGAGGAGCTTGCCAAAGATGAGGCCATTACGGCTCGCCTTTAGGTGTCCTCCTCGGGATAGCGTAATTTAAAGAACGAGGGTCAGCAGAACGTAAAATAAAAAAAAAACAAAAAAACCGGAAAAAAAATCTGGAAAATAGACTGTGAAAAAAACCGGAGGAGCTTGCCAAAGATGAGGCCATTACGGCTCACCTTTAGGTGTCCTCCTCGGGATAACGTCATTTAAAGAACGAGGGTCAGCAGAACGTAAAAAAAAACAAAAAAAAACAAAAAAAAAAACCGGAAAAAAAATCTGGAAAAAAACTGTGAAAAAAAGCGGAGGAGCTTGCCAAAGATGAGGCTATTACGGCTCACCTTTAGGTGTCCTCCTCGGGATAGCGTCATTTAAAGAACGAGGGTCAGCAGAACGTAAAAAAAAAAAAAAAAAAAAAAAAAACCGGAAAAAAATCTGGAATAAAACAGTGAAAAAAAACCGGAGGAGCTTGCCAAAGATGAGGCCATTACGGCTCGCCTTTAGGTCTCCTCCTCGGGATAGCGTCATTTAAAGAACGAGGGTCAGCAGAACTTTAAAAAAAAAAAAAAAAAAAAAAACCGAAAAAAAAAACTGGAAAAAAACCGGAGGAGCTTGCCAAAGATGAGGCCATTACGGCTCGCCTTTAGGTGTCCTCCTCGGGATAGCGTCATTTAAAGAACGAGGGTCAGCAGAAGGAATAAAAAAAAAAACGGAAAAAAAATCTAGAAAAAAACTGTGAAAAAAACCGGAGGAGCTTGCCAATGATGAGGCCATTACGGCTCGCCTTTAGGTGTCCTCCTCGGGATAGCGTCATTTAAAGAACGAGGGTCAGCAGAACGTAAAAAAAAAAAAAAAAAAAAAGAAAAAATTGGAAAAAAATCTGGAAAAAAACTGTGAAAAAAACCGGAGGAGCTTGCCAAAGATGAGGCCATTACGGCTCGCCTTTAGGTGTCCTCCTCGGGATAGCGTAATTTAAAGAACGAGGGTCAGCAGAACGTAAAATAAAAAAAAAACAAAAAAACCGGAAAAAAAATCTGGAAAATAAACTGTGAAAAAAACCGGAAGAGCTTGCCAAAGATGAGGCCATTACGGCTCACCTTTAGGTGTCCTCCTCGGGATAACGTCATTTAAAGAACGAGGGTCAGCAGAACGTTTAAAAAAAAATCTGGAAAAAAACTGTGAAAAAAACCGGAGGAGCTTGCCAAAGATGAGGCCATTACGGCTCGCCTTTAGGTGTCCTCCTCGGGATAGCGTCATTTAAAGAACGAGGGTCAGCAGAACGTAAAAAAAAACAAAAAAAAACAAAAAAAAAAACCGGAAAAAAAATCTGGAAAAAAACTGTGAAAAAAAACCGGAGGAGCTTGCCAAAGATGAGGCCATTAAGGCTCACCTTTAGGTGTCCTCCTCGGGATAGCGTCATTTAAAGAACGAGGGTCAGCAGAAGGTAAAAAAAAAAAAAATAAAAAAAAAAATCTGGAAAAAAACTGTGAAAAAAACCGGAGGAGCTTGCCAAAGATGAGGCCATTACGGCTCGCCCTTCGGTGTCCTCCTCGGGATAGCGTCATTTAAAGAACGAGGGTCAGCAGAACGTAATAAAAAAAAAAAAAAAAAAAAAAAAAAAAAAAAACTGGAAAAAAACTGTGAAAAAAACCGGAGGAGCTTGCCAAAGATGAGGCCATTACGGCTCGCCTTTAGGTGTCCTCCTCGGGATAGCGTCATTTAAAGAACGAGGGTCAGCAAAAGGAATAAAAAAAAAAAAACGGAAAAAAATCTAGAAAAAAACTGTGAAAAAAAGCGGAGGAGCTTGCCAAAGATGAGGCCACTACGGCTCGCCTTTAGGTGTCCTCCTCGGGATAGCGTCATTTAAAGAACGAGGGTCAGCAGAACGTAAAAAAAAAAAAAAAAAAAAAAAAAAAAAAAAAAAAAAAAAAAAAAAAAAAAAAAAAAAAAAAAAAAAAAAAAAAAAACTGGAAAAAAATCTGGAAAAAAACTGTGAAAAAAACCGGAGGAGCTTGCCAAAGATGAGGCCATTACGGCTCGCCTTTAGGTGTCCTCCTCGGGATAGCGTAATTTAAAGAACGAGGGTCAGCAGAACGTAAAATAAAAAAAAAACAAAAAAACCGGAAAAAAAATCTGGAAAATAGACTGTGAAAAAAACCGGAGGAGCTTGCCAAAGATGAGGCCATTACGGCTCACCTTTAGGTGTCCTCCTCGGGATAACGTCATTTAAAGAACGAGGGTCAGCAGAACGTTAAAAAAAAAAGACACTATGGAAAATAACTGTGAAAAAAACCGGAGGAGCTTGCCAAAGATGAGGCCATTACGGCTCGCCTTTAGGTGTCCTCCTCGGGATAGCGTCATTTAAAGAACGAGGGTCAGCAGAACGTAAAAAAAAAAAAAAAAAAAAAAAAAAAAAAAAAAAAAAAAAAAAAAAAAAAAAAAAACCCGGAAAAAAAAAAACTGTGAAAAAAACCGGAGGAGCTTGCCAAAGATGAGGCCATTAAGGCTCACCTTTAGGTGTCCTCCTCGGGATAGCGTCATTTAAAGAACGAGGGTCAGCATAACGTTAATAAAAAAAAAAAAAAAAAACCGAAAAAAAAATCTGGAATAAAACTGTGAAAAAAACCGGAGGAGCTTGCCAAAGATGAGGCCATTATGGCTCGCCTTTAGGTGTCCTCCTCGGGATAGCGTCATTTAAAGAACGAGGGTCAACGGAAGGTAAAAAAAAAAAAAAAAAAAAAAAACCGGAAAAAAAATCTGGAAAAAAACTGTGAAAAAAATCGGAGGAGCTTGCCAAAGATGAGGCCATTAAGGCTCACCTTTAGGTGTCCTCCTCGGGATAGCGTCATTTAAAGAACGAAGGTCAGCGGAAAGTAAAAAAAAAAAATAAATAAAAAAAAAATAAAAAAAAATAAAAAAAACCGGAAAAAAAATCTCGAAAAAACTGTGAAAAAAAGCGGAGGAGCTTGCCAAAAATGAGGCCATTACGGCTCGCCTTTCGGTGTCCTCCTCGGGATAGCGTCATTTAAAGAACGAGGGTAAGCAGAACGTAAAAAAAAAAAAAAAAAAAAAAAGAACCGGAAAAAAATCTGGACAAAAACTGTGAAAAAAACCGGAGGAGCTTGCCAAAGATGAGGCCATTACGGCTAGCCTTTAGGTGTCTTCCTCGGGATAGCGTCATTTAAAGAACGAGGGTCATCAGAACGTAAAATAAAAAAAAACAAAAAAAAACAAAAAAACCGGAAAAAAATCTGGAAAATAAACTGTGAAAAAAACCGGAGGAGCTTGCCAAAGATGAGGCCATTACGGCTCGCCTTTAGGTGTCCTCCTCGGGATAGCGTAAATTAAAGAACGAGGGTCAGCAGAACGTAAAATAAAAAAAATACAAAAAAAAAAAACAAAAAAACCGGAAAAAAATCTGGAAAATAAACTGTGAAAAAAACCGGAGGAGCTTGCCAAAGATGAGGCCATTACGGCTCACCTTTAGGTGTCCTCCTCGGGATAACGTCATTTAAAGAACGAGGGTCAGCAGAACGTTAAAAAAAAAAAAAAAAAAAATCTGGAAAAAAACTGTGAAAAAAACCGGAGGAGCTTGCCAAAGATGAGGCCATTACGGCTCGCCTTTAGGTGTCCTCCTCGGGATAGCGTCATTTAAAGAACGAGGGTCAGTAGAACGTAATAAAAAAAAAAAAAAAAGAAAAAAACCGGAAAAAAAAATCTGGAAAAAAACTGTGAAAAAAAACCGGAGGAGCTTGCCAAAGATGAGGCTATTAAGGCTCACCTTTAGGGGTCCTCCTCGGGATAGCGTCATTTAAAGAACGAGGGTCAGCGGAAGGTTAAAAAAAAAAAAAAAAAAAAAAAAAAAAAAAAAAAAAAAAAAAAAAAAAAAAAAAAAAAAAAAAACCGAAAAAAAACTGTGAAAAAAAACCGGAGGAGCTTGCCAAAGATGAGACCATTACGGCTCGCCTTTCGGTGTCCTCCTCGGGATAGCGTCATTTAAAGAACGAGGGTCAGCAGAAGGAATAAAAAAAAAAAACGGAAAAAAAATCTAGAAAAAAACTGTGAAAAAAACCGGAGGAGCTTTGATGAGATATTTTGGTGAGAAACGAATCTCTCCCAAAACACCCAAAACTAACCGGCAAGTGTACCGGGTCGTATCAAGTAATAAAAACTCACGGGAGTGAGGTCGATCCCACAGGGATTGAAGGATTGAGCAATTTTAGCTTAGTGGTTGATTTAGTCAAGCGAATCAAGTTTTGGTTGAGTGATTTGTGAATTGCAGAATGTAAATTGCATGAAATTAAAGAGAGCGGGAAAGTAAATTGCTGAAACTTAAAGAACAAGAAATTAAATGGCAGAAACTTAAAGTGCAAGAAATGTAAATTGCGGAATCTTAAAGTGCAAGAAATGTAAATTGCTTGAAATGTAAAGGGGATTGGGATGTGGATTTGCAGAATTTAAACAAAGAAAAACTAAATTGCATCAAACAGAAGAGGGAAGGGGAATTGGGATTGAACCGGAAACAAAGCAGTAAAGTAAATGAACATAAGAGGCAGTAAACAGGGAATTGAAATGAGAATTTCAGATCTCAGGACCCAGAGACTAGAAAACCAAGTCTAGATCTCAATGCCTTCCTAGATCCAATAAGAACAATGGCAAGGAAATTGTAAATTGCAAAGAAAAGAGATGAAGAACAATGAACCGGAAATGAAATTCAATTAACAGTAAAATAAAGAAACAGAGAGGTCTAAGATTGAGATTGAAACAGAATTTCTTCAATTCTCCAATCCAAGATCCAAGACAAAAGTAAAATGAAATTGCAAGTAAAAGGAAACAAAGAAATTCAAGTTCACTCCGTAACAAAAGCTTCCCAAAAACTATTCTGAAAATTCTAAAAGGGAAGCTCTAAAAGAAAACTCTCCAGCCAAAAGCTCTCTAAACAAATTGAATTCTATCCTATTTATACACTTTCCAAAATGATCTTCAAGCCTTGAGTTGGGCCTTTGTTCTTGGTGGAATTGGGTTGAAAGAGGCCTTGGTTGATTGCTCTTGAAGATTGAAGAAGAACCGAAGTGAACCAATTGAACCGGAAATGGAGTTAGCCAACGTTGGTCTTCAACGTTAGGGTCAAAGTTAGGGGTCTAACTTTGACCCTAACTTTTCATATCAGTAAACCACATTCTTCTGGTTTAGACGTTGGCGCCAACGTTAGGGGTCTAACTTTGACCCTAACGTTGGCCTTGCTTGGTGTGATTGGTGCCAACGTTAGCCTCCACGTTAGGGGGCTAACGTTGGCGCAAACGTTGCCTACTCCCCCATTGTGATTTAAGTGCCAACGTTAGCCTCCAAGTTAGGGGGCTAACGTTGGCGCAAACGTTGGTAGCCCAGGGAGAAACTCTCAAGTTCCAACGTTAGCCTCCAAGTTAGGGGGCTAACGTTGGAGCTAACGTTGGCTACTTCCAAAGAGTGATTCATATGCCCAACGTTAGCCTCCAAGTTAGGGGGCTAACGTTGGGGCTAACTTCATGCAACCCGGTTCAATTTTCACTTATTCCATTGTCCTCTCTTCACTCCTAGCCATTCCTCTTTGCTTCAACCTTTCTCCAAGCCTTCTTCACCTATCATTGATCAACCAAACTAATCAAAGTTTTGCTCAAAATCATGAGGTATTCAATCTTCCACAATATGCAACAAATATAGTTCAAAACCTCATGAAATGGCATGAATTTACATATGGTTGGTTCAATCAAGGGAAACATGAAAATCTACTCAATTAGCTTGCTTGTAGCTTAAGAAAGTGCATAATTCTAATGAAAACAAAAGAAAAAGACTAGCTAAAATGGGCTAGGATGACTTGTCATCACAACACCAAACTTAAAGCTTGCTTGTCCCCAAGCAAGAAATGAATTTATTAAGAAGAAAGAATGAAATGGAAGAGGAAGTTCATGCTAGCAAAGTGTTATTGATAGTTCATGGGGTTTTATGTGGATATGCAAATGCTCACTTCTTATTGACTCCTAGGCCTAGAAAGTTTCCTTCAAGTTTCAAGTGACATACTGCTATGACCTCTCATTATTCCTTTATCCTTGGCTATTACTTTATTCAAAAGCTTTATTTGAGTGTCATGTGTAGCAAGTTCATTTTCTTTTTATACTTGACACATTATTCACCATAGACACTTGGCTCACATTCCTTCTTAAAACATTGATGCCCAGCACCTCTTTGGGCTACTAAATGCTTTGTAGTTAGGTTGCTCTTGATAGTGGATTTTCAGCTGATGATCCCGGGTTAGTTAACCCAAGTCACCAAGTGTTGAGGCACTCCTAAGAGCTTACTAATCCAAGCAGATCCTAGTACAAAAACATCACAGGCATATATTTCAGAGTTCAAGCTATTGGTGTCCAGCTTTATTTCTTTTTGTTTTTCTTTTGTTTTGCCACCTTTTAGCTTTCTTTGTTCTTTCTTTCTTTTTTTTGTTTTTCTTTCTAACCAAGGAATTCTATTCAATTGAGATTCATAGACAATAGGCCACTCTCTACTTAGAAGGAGATATCTTAGCTCTTTATTCACTAAAGTGAGTTATAATGCAATCACACACACCACCACTTACTTTTATTCCACTTCTAACTAACAGAGACCATTTCACTTCACATTCAAACTGTTCTTTTATTAAATTTAAAGATGCAGGGGACAACACATACTTCTTGTTAAGTGAAAATGAACACACAAGCCAACACATAAAAAACCAGCCTACAAAAACATAATTGATGCATACTACACTAACAGTTTCTGTTAAAATGGGCATATTCATACTTCCAAATTTGAGCAATTCAATACTGATGGAGTTAAATGACAATACAACCTCTTGGTGGCTCCTTCTTCTTTCATCTCAGCTAATGGTGAGTAGTCCTCCCATAAGAGTGATTGATTTTCTGCAGTGTTAATGGAAGTTGCTTGTTTCTCAAGCCCTTATGTGATTTGTTAGTGTGCAAGACTTTCTTGTAGGCGTTTGAACTTACTTTGGTGTGTGAACACCAAACTCAGTCTCTTGCCATGTTTCTTATCCATAACCATATGTGAAAGCTTAAATCTTCGCTAAAGGTAATAAAATTGAAAACTAGAAACAGACAATGCTTAAATGATTTGTCAGATTGCTTGGAGCTGGTAGCTCTTTATATAGAAAGTGAGAATGTGCTTTTAAGTAAGATTTTGGTGGAACACCAAACTTAGAATCCTTCATTCTCCCTTAATATGTTTTGGTGTGAAACACCAAACTTAGCTCCTTGCAATACATACTACTCATTTAACCTTTTTATTGAACTAACTATGAAAGAAAAGTACCTCCGGTTGGGTTGCCTCCCAACAAGCGCTCTTTTATTGTCACTAGCTTGACATTGAAGCTTTCTTTTATGGTGGTTGATGACTGTAGTGCCTCAACTTGTCCCCTCTGATCGTGAGCTTCTTCTTTGTTCCTTGGTGCTCTATCTCAGCATGTTCTAGTGATAATATTTTGCTCACAGTGTAGTAATCGTTAGTCTGTTGGTCTGTTCCCAGTTGTTGATAGACTAACTGCACTTTGTCACCTTTGAAGAGCCCTTCTGTTGGGATTTTTTTGTTCTTCCACCCCTTTTTGATTCTGTTTTTGTTTTTCTTCTTTCCTTTTGTTAATTCTTCTTCTTTGAAAACAGGCTCCCTTTTGAAATTCCTTTTCTTAGTTGCCAATACTACAATGTTCCCTTGAGCTTCTTCATTACTTTGCACAGTCTCTTTCTCTTTTTGGCCTGCTGTATCGTCTATCTCTTGCTTGGGAGGGCAGTTGTTGTTTGTCTTGTTGATTTCCTCCCTCCACTGCAGATTCTCCTTGTCTGTTTCTGTACCATCCTTCTTTTCATTACTGTTCGGTGTTTCTGGTAGTACACTCAGAGTGATACTTTCATTATGCATCCTGAGGGTTAATTCTCCTTGCTCTATGTCTATGATGGCCCTAGCAGTGGCTAAAAACGGTCTTCCCAGTATAATGGAATCGCCCTCATCCTGATTCGAATCCAGGATCACAAAATCTGCTGGGAAGATGAATCTGTCTACTTTGACTAGAAGGTTCTCAATTATACCACTGGGGCATATCACTGATTTGTCCACCAATTCTAGAGACATCTGTACCGGTTTTACCTCTTTTATGCCTAACTTTTTCACTAGAGAAGCAGGCATCAGATTGATACTAGCTCCCAAGTCACACATCGCCTTCTTGATAGTCATACTGCCAATGGCGCAGGGTAGAAAGAAACTCCCAGGGTCCTCAAGTTTGGGAGGAAGTCCCTTCTGGATTAGTGCTCTGCATTCCTCAGTGAGCAGTACAGTTTCATTAACTTGCCAACTCCTCTTCTTGTTGATAAGTTCCTTCAAGAACTTTGCGTACAGGGGCATTTGCTTAAGTGCTTCAGTTAAGGGAATATTGATTTCTAACTTCTTTAAGATTTCAAGAAATTTTGGGAAGTGTTGGTCCTTAGTTTCCTTGTTAAACCTTTGAGGATATGGCAAGGGAGGAGTGAAGTTATTTCCCTGCCTTTGGTCCTCAGTTGGCTCTTCAATTACTTCCTTTCCCTTTCTTGATTTTTGTGGCTGATCTTCTTTTTCTTGAGCTTGATCCTGAGTTGGCTTGCTTGCTGCCTCCTTCTTGTCATTGACTTTCTCTTCTTCAGCTTGTTTCTTGTCACTTTCCTTTGGCTTCTTGGTTGCTTCTTCATTTTTCACCAAGACTTTTCCACTCCTCAATTGTATTGCCTTGCATTCTTCCTTAGGATTTGGGATTGTGTCACTTGGCAGTGAGCTTGAAGATTTCTCAACAGAAATCTGTTTGGAGATTTGCCCAATTTGCCTCTCTAGGCTCTTCATGGAGGCTTCATGGTTCTTGGTTGTCATTTCTTGGTGTTTCCACATTTTGTCTATCAAGGTTTCCAAGTTGGTGAGTCTGTGAGATTCAGGTGATGCTTGTGGTGGGTTGTGAAATGTAGATGGTGGATGGTAGACATTTTGGTTGGTGGGTTGGTTATTAGATTGGTAATGGTTGGGGTTGGAGTAGTTGTTTTGAGGTTTTCTGTAGGGGTTTTGGTTGGTTTGCTGCTGGTTGTGGTTTTGGTTGTTTCTTAAAGTGTTTTGGTTTGAGTTTCTCTGCCATGGTTGTTGATTTTGGTTGTGATTGTCTCCCCACCTAAGGTTTGGGTGGTTCTTCCAAGAAGGGTTGTAAGTGTCACCATATACTTCATTTGGCCCAGAATTTTGGTTGTGCATGTACTGGACTTGTTCTTGTTGTTGCTCCTCTTGAGTCTCTTCACTCTGACCCCATGTGGTTGATGGCTGGCTAGTGTTGACTGCTGCAACTTGGAGACTGTCAATCCTCTTAGCCATTTGCTCAAATTGTTGTTGAAATTGCTGCTGCATCATCTTGTTTTGAGCTAGGATTGAATCCACTCCGTCTAGTTCCATTACTCCTCTTCTTTGTGATGGTTGGCGGCTTCTTTGATGAGCAAAGAAATATTGATTGTTGGCCACCATGTCCACAAGATTCTGAGCTTCCTCAGCAGTTTTCATTAGTTGTAGTGAACCTCCAGCAGAATGATCTAATGCCTCCTGAGATTTCAATGTCAGGCCTTCATAGAAATTTTGCAGCACATCCCATTCATTGAACATCTCTGGAGGGCACTTTCTGATTAAGGCTTTGTACCTCTCCCATGCTTCATACAAGGATTCAGCATCTAATTGTGTGAATGTCTGCACCTCAGTTTTCAGCCTGATGACTCTCTGGGGTGGATAGAATTTGGCTAGAAATTTTGCCACCAAGTCATCCCAACTAGTGATACTTGCTTGGGGAAAAGTTTCAAGCCATTGTGCAGCCTTATCCCTTAATGAGAACGGGAACAGCAGAAGCTTGTAAGTCTCAGGATTCACACCATTGGATTTGACAGTGTCACAGATCCTCAAGAAGGTAGATAGATGTTGATTTGGATCCTCCAATGGTCCTCCTCCAAATGAGCAGTTATTCTGGACCAATGTGATGAGTTGTGGCTTCAGTTCAAAGTTATTTGCATTGACATTAGGGGTGAGAATGCTGCTTCCACAATGTCTAGCATTTGCAGAAGTATAGGAAGCCAATACTCTCCTCTGTTGTGGTGGATTATTAACTCCTTCTCCTGGATTAGATGTATCTCCTTCCATCTCGTGGTATTCTTCCTCAGATTCTTCTTCTCCAACAATACTTTTCCCTCTTTCGGCTCTTCTTAACCTCCTGAGAGTTCTTTCGTCTTGTTCATGAAAATTG
Organism: Arachis ipaensis; assembly: GCF_059453495.1. Classification (NCBI taxonomy): domain Eukaryota; kingdom Viridiplantae; phylum Streptophyta; class Magnoliopsida; order Fabales; family Fabaceae; genus Arachis; species Arachis ipaensis. Next base: position 60,748,541 of record NC_142439.1, on the reverse strand, counting down.
GGTATGGCTCTTTGTGTACCTGACATACAAGCAGAACATAAGAGCACACAAACCAGTGATACTTCAATCTACTGCTAGAATGAAGTTTTAGTTAGCTTAAGCAAAAATTCAAACAGTTAGTGGGTTAATCAAAGGTTAAAGAAAAATAAAGAAAAAGTGCTTGATCTAGATTACCACCTCACTTAATCATTGTCAATCTAATCAATCCCCGGCAACGGCGCCAAAAACTTGATGAGATATTTTGGTGAGAAACGAATCTCTCCCAAAACACCCAAAACTAACCGGCAAGTGTACCGGGTCGTATCAAGTAATAAAAACTCACGGGAGTGAGGTCGATCCCACAGGGATTGAAGGATTGAGCAATTTTAGCTTAGTGGTTGATTTAGTCAAGCGAATCAAGTTTTGGTTGAGTGATTTGTGAATTGCAGAATGTAAATTGCATGAAATTAAAGAGAGCGGGAAAGTAAATTGCTGAAACTTAAAGAACAAGAAATTAAATGGCAGAAACTTAAAGTGCAAGAAATGTAAATTGCGGAATCTTAAAGTGCAAGAAATGTAAATTGCTTGAAATGTAAAGGGGATTGGGATGTGGATTTGCAGAATTTAAACAAAGAAAAACTAAATTGCATCAAACAGAAGAGGGAAGGGGAATTGGGATTGAACCGGAAACAAAGCAGTAAAGTAAATGAACATAAGAGGCAGTAAACAGGGAATTGAAATGAGAATTTCAGATCTCAGGACCCAGAGACTAGAAAACCAAGTCTAGATCTCAATGCCTTCCTAGATCCAATAAGAACAATGGCAAGGAAATTGTAAATTGCAAAGAAAAGAGATGAAGAACAATGAACCGGAAATGAAATTCAATTAACAGTAAAATAAAGAAACAGAGAGGTCTAAGATTGAGATTGAAACAGAATTTCTTCAATTCTCCAATCCAAGATCCAAGACAAAAGTAAAATGAAATTGCAAGTAAAAGGAAACAAAGAAATTCAAGTTCACTCCGTAACAAAAGCTTCCCAAAAACTATTCTGAAAATTCTAAAAGGGAAGCTCTAAAAGAAAACTCTCCAGCCAAAAGCTCTCTAAACAAATTGAATTCTATCCTATTTATACACTTTCCAAAATGATCTTCAAGCCTTGAGTTGGGCCTTTGTTCTTGGTGGAATTGGGTTGAAAGAGGCCTTGGTTGATTGCTCTTGAAGATTGAAGAAGAACCGAAGTGAACCAATTGAACCGGAAATGGAGTTAGCCAACGTTGGTCTTCAACGTTAGGGTCAAAGTTAGGGGTCTAACTTTGACCCTAACTTTTCATATCAGTAAACCACATTCTTCTGGTTTAGACGTTGGCGCCAACGTTAGGGGTCTAACTTTGACCCTAACGTTGGCCTTGCTTGGTGTGATTGGTGCCAACGTTAGCCTCCACGTTAGGGGGCTAACGTTGGCGCAAACGTTGCCTACTCCCCCATTGTGATTTAAGTGCCAACGTTAGCCTCCAAGTTAGGGGGCTAACGTTGGCGCAAACGTTGGTAGCCCAGGGAGAAACTCTCAAGTTCCAACGTTAGCCTCCAAGTTAGGGGGCTAACGTTGGAGCTAACGTTGGCTACTTCCAAAGAGTGATTCATATGCCCAACGTTAGCCTCCAAGTTAGGGGGCTAACGTTGGGGCTAACTTCATGCAACCCGGTTCAATTTTCACTTATTCCATTGTCCTCTCTTCACTCCTAGCCATTCCTCTTTGCTTCAACCTTTCTCCAAGCCTTCTTCACCTATCATTGATCAACCAAACTAATCAAAGTTTTGCTCAAAATCATGAGGTATTCAATCTTCCACAATATGCAACAAATATAGTTCAAAACCTCATGAAATGGCATGAATTTACATATGGTTGGTTCAATCAAGGGAAACATGAAAATCTACTCAATTAGCTTGCTTGTAGCTTAAGAAAGTGCATAATTCTAATGAAAACAAAAGAAAAAGACTAGCTAAAATGGGCTAGGATGACTTGTCATCAAGCTTGCCAATGATGAGGCCATTACGGCTCGCCTTTAGGTGTCCTCCTCAGGATAGCGTCATTTAAAGAACGAGGGTCAGCAGAACGTAAAAAAAAAAAAAAAAAAAAAGAAAAAATTGGAAAAAAATCTGGAAAAAAACTGTGAAAAAAACCGGAGGAGCTTGCCAAAGATGAGGCCATTACGGCTCGCCTTTAGGTGTCCTCCTCGGGATAGCGTAATTTAAAGAACGAGGGTCAGCAGAACGTAAAATAAAAAAAAAACAAAAAAACCGGAAAAAAAATCTGGAAAATAAACTGTGAAAAAAATCGGAAGAGCTTGCCAAAGATGAGGCCATTACGGCTCACCTTTAGGTGTCCTCCTCGGGATAACGTCATTTAAAGAACGAGGGTCAGCAGAACGTTTAAAAAAAAATCTGGAAAAAAACTGTGAAAAAAACCGGAGGAGCTTGCCAAAGATGAGGCCATTACGGCTCGCCTTTAGGTGTCCTTCTCGGGATAGCGTCATTTAAAGAACGAGGGTCAGCAGAACGTAAAAAAAAACAAAAAAAAACAAAAAAAAAAAAACCGGAAAAAAAATCTGGAAAAAAACTGTGAAAAAAAACCGGAGGAGCTTGCCAAAGATAAGGCCATTAAGGCTCACCTTTAGGTGTCCTCCTCGGGATAGCGTCATTTAAAGAACGAGGGTCAGCAGAAGGTAAAAAAAAAAAAAAAATAGGAAAAAAAAATCTGGAAAAAAACTGTGAAAAAAACCGGAGGAGCTTGCCAAAGATGAGGCCATTACGGCTCGCCCTTCGGTGTCCTCCTCGGGATAGCGTCATTTAAAGAACGAGGGTCAGCAGAACGTAATAAAAAAAAAAAAAAAACTGGAAAAAAACTGTGAAAAAAACCGGAGGAGCTTGCCAAAGATGAGGCCATTACGGCTCGCCTTTAGGTGTCCTCCTCGGGATAGCGTCATTTAAAGAACGAGGGTCAGCAAAAGGAATAAAAAAAAAAAAACGGAAAAAAATCTAGAAAAAAACTGTGAAAAAAAGCGGAGGAGCTTGCCAAAGATGAGGCCACTACGGCTCGCCTTTAGGTGTCCTCCTCGGGATAGCGTCATTTAAAGAACGAGGGTCAGCAGAACGTAAAAAAAAAAAAAAAAAAAAAAAAAAAAAAAAAAAAAAAAAAAAAAAAAAAAAAAAAAAAAAAAAAAAACTGGAAAAAAATCTGGAAAAAAACTGTGAAAAAAACCGGAGGAGCTTGCCAAAGATGAGGCCATTACGGCTCGCCTTTAGGTGTCCTCCTCGGGATAGCGTAATTTAAAGAACGAGGGTCAGCAGAACGTAAAATAAAAAAAAAACAAAAAAACCGGAAAAAAAATCTGGAAAATAGACTGTGAAAAAAACCGGAGGAGCTTGCCAAAGATGAGGCCATTACGGCTCACCTTTAGGTGTCCTCCTCGGGATAACGTCATTTAAAGAACGAGGGTCAGCAGAACGTTAAAAAAAAAAGACACTATGGAAAATAACTGTGAAAAAAACCGGAGGAGCTTGCCAAAGATGAGGCCATTACGGCTCGCCTTTAGGTGTCCTCCTCGGGATAGCGTCATTTAAAGAACGAGGGTCAGCAGAACGTAAAAAAAAAAAAAAAAAAAAAAAAAAAAAAAAAAAAAAAAAAAAAAAAAAAAAAAAAAAAAACCCGGAAAAAAAAAAACTGTGAAAAAAACCGGAGGAGCTTGCCAAAGATGAGGCCATTAAGGCTCACCTTTAGGTGTCCTCCTCGGGATAGCGTCATTTAAAGAACGAGGGTCAGCATAACGTTAATAAAAAAAAAAAAAAAAAAAACCGAAAAAAAAATCTGGAATAAAACTGTGAAAAAAACCGGAGGAGCTTGCCAAAGATGAGGCCATTATGGCTCGCCTTTAGGTGTCCTCCTCGGGATAGCGTCATTTAAAGAACGAGGGTCAACGGAAGGTAAAAAAAAAAAAAAAAAAAAAAAACCGGAAAAAAAATCTGGAAAAAAACTGTGAAAAAAATCGGAGGAGCTTGCCAAAGATGAGGCCATTAAGGCTCACCTTTAGGTGTCCTCCTCGGGATAGCGTCATTTAAAGAACGAAGGTCAGCGGAAAGTAAAAAAAAAAAATAAATAAAAAAAAAATAAAAAAAAATAAAAAAAACCGGAAAAAAAGTCTCGAAAAAACTGTGAAAAAAAGCGGAGGAGCTTGCCAAAAATGAGGCCATTACGGCTCGCCTTTCGGTGTCCTCCTCGGGATAGCGTCATTTAAAGAACGAGGGTAAGCAGAACGTAAAAAAAAAAAAAAAAAAAAAAAAGAACCGGAAAAAAATCTGGACAAAAACTGTGAAAAAAACCGGAGGAGCTTGCCAAAGATGAGGCCATTACGGCTAGCCTTTAGGTGTCTTCCTCGGGATAGCGTCATTTAAAGAACGAGGGTCATCAGAACGTAAAATAAAAAAAAACAAAAAAAAACAAAAAAACCGGAAAAAAATCTGGAAAATAAACTGTGAAAAAAACCGGAGGAGCTTGCCAAAGATGAGGCCATTACGGCTCGCCTTTAGGTGTCCTCCTCGGGATAGCGTAAATTAAAGAACGAGGGTCAGCAGAACGTAAAATAAAAAAAATACAAAAAAAAAAAAAACAAAAAAACCGGAAAAAAATCTGGAAAATAAACTGTGAAAAAAACCGGAGGAGCTTGCCAAAGATGAGGCCATTACGGCTCACCTTTAGGTGTCCTCCTCGGGATAACGTCATTTAAAGAACGAGGGTCAGCAGAACGTTAAAAAAAAAAAAAAAAAAAAAATCTGGAAAAAAACTGTGAAAAAAACCGGAGGAGCTTGCCAAAGATGAGGCCATTACGGCTCGCCTTTAGGTGTCCTCCTCGGGATAGCGTCATTTAAAGAACGAGGGTCAGTAGAACGTAATAAAAAAAAAAAAAAAAGAAAAAAACCGGAAAAAAAAATCTGGAAAAAAACTGTGAAAAAAAACCGGAGGAGCTTGCCAAAGATGAGGCTATTAAGGCTCACCTTTAGGGGTCCTCCTCGGGATAGCGTCATTTAAAGAACGAGGGTCAGCGGAAGGTAAAAAAAAAAAAAAAAAAAAAAAAAAAAAAAAAAAAAAAAAAAAAAAAAAAAAAAAAACCGAAAAAAAACTGTGAAAAAAAACCGGAGGAGCTTGCCAAAGATGAGACCATTACGGCTCGCCTTTCGGTGTCCTCCTCGGGATAGCGTCATTTAAAGAACGAGGGTCAGCAGAACGTAAAAAAAAAAAAAAAAAAAAAAAAAAAAAAAAAAAAAAAAAAAAAAAAAAAAAAAAAAAACCGAAAAAAAAATCTGGAAAAAAAACTGTGAAAAAAACCGGAGGAGCTTGCCAAAGATGAGGCTATTACGGCTCACCTTTAGGTGTCCTCCTCGGGATAGCGTCATTTAAAGAACGAGGGTCAGCAGAACGTAAAAAAAAAAAAAACCGAAAAAAAAATCTGGAAAAAAAACTGTGAAAAAAAACCGGAGGAGCATGCCAAAGATGAGGCTATTACGGCTCCCCTTTAGGTGTCCTCCTCGGGATAGCGTCATTTAAAGAACGAGGGTCAGCAGAACGTAAAAAAAAAAAAAAAAAATCTGGAAAAAAACTGTGAAAAAATCCGGAGGAGCTTGCCAAAGATGAGGCCATTACGGCTCGCCTTTAGGTGTCCTCCTCGGGATAGCGTCATTTAAAGAACGAGGGTCAGCAGAAGGAATAAAAAAAAAAAAAAAAAAAAAAACCCGGAAAAAAAAAAACTGTGAAAAAAACCGGAGGAGCTTGCCAAAGATGAGGCCATTAAGGCTCACCTTTAGGTGTCCTCCTCGGGATAGCGTCATTTAAAGAACGAGGGTCAGCATAACGTTAATAAAAAAAAAAAAAAAAAAACCGAAAAAAAAATCTGGAATAAAACTGTGAAAAAAACCGGAGGAGCTTGCCAAAGATGAGGCCATTATGGCTCGCCTTTAGGTGTCCTCCTCGGGATAGCGTCATTTAAAGAACGAGGGTCAACGGAAGGTAAAAAAAAAAAAAAAAAAAAAAAAACCGGAAAAAAAATCTGGAAAAAAACTGTGAAAAAAATCGGAGGAGCTTGCCAAAGATGAGGCCATTAAGGCTCACCTTTAGGTGTCCTCCTCGGGATAGCGTCATTTAAAGAACGAAGGTCAGCGGAAAGTAAAAAAAAAAAATAAATAAAAAAAAAATAAAAAAAAATAAAAAAAACCGGAAAAAAAATCTCGAAAAAACTGTGAAAAAAAGCGGAGGAGCTTGCCAAAAATGAGGCCATTACGGCTCGCCTTTCGGTGTCCTCCTCGGGATAGCGTCATTTAAAGAACGAGGGTAAGCAGAACGTAAAAAAAAAAAAAAAAAAAAAAAAAAGAACCGGAAAAAAATCTGGACAAAAACTGTGAAAAAAACCGGAGGAGCTTGCCAAAGATGAGGCCATTACGGCTAGCCTTTAGGTGTCTTCCTCGGGATAGCGTCATTTAAAGAACGAGGGTCATCAGAACGTAAAATAAAAAAAAACAAAAAAAAACAAAAAAACCGGAAAAAAATCTGGAAAATAAACTGTGAAAAAAACCGGAGGAGCTTGCCAAAGATGAGGCCATTACGGCTCGCCTTTAGGTGTCCTCCTCGGGATAGCGTAAATTAAAGAACGAGGGTCAGCAGAACGTAAAATAAAAAAAATACAAAAAAAAAAAAACAAAAAAACCGGAAAAAAATCTGGAAAATAAACTGTGAAAAAAACCGGAGGAGCTTGCCAAAGATGAGGCCATTACGGCTCACCTTTAGGTGTCCTCCTCGGGATAACGTCATTTAAAGAACGAGGGTCAGCAGAACGTTAAAAAAAAAAAAAAAAAAAAATCTGGAAAAAAACTGTGAAAAAAACCGGAGGAGCTTGCCAAAGATGAGGCCATTACGGCTCGCCTTTAGGTGTCCTCCTCGGGATAGCGTCATTTAAAGAACGAGGGTCAGTAGAACGTAATAAAAAAAAAAAAAAAGAAAAAAACCGGAAAAAAAAATCTGGAAAAAAACTGTGAAAAAAAACCGGAGGAGCTTGCCAAAGATGAGGCTATTAAGGCTCACCTTTAGGGGTCCTCCTCGGGATAGCGTCATTTAAAGAACGAGGGTCAGCGGAAGGTAAAAAAAAAAAAAAAAAAAAAAAAAAACCGAAAAAAAACTGTGAAAAAAAACCGGAGGAGCTTGCCAAAGATGAGACCATTACGGCTCGCCTTTCGGTGTCCTCCTCGGGATAGCGTCATTTAAAGAACGAGGGTCAGCAGAACGTAAAAAAAAAAAAAAAAAAAAAAAAAAAAAAAAAATCGAAAAAAAAATCTGGAAAAAAAACTGTGAAAAAAAACCGGAGGAGCTTGCCAAAGATGAGGCTATTACGGCTCACCTTTAGGTGTCCTCCTCGGGATAGCGTCATTTAAAGAACGAGGGTCAGCAGAACGTAAAAAAAAAAAAACCGAAAAAAAAATCTGGAAAAAAAACTGTGAAAAAAAACCGGAGGAGCATGCCAAAGATGAGGCTATTACGGCTCCCCTTTAGGTGTCCTCCTCGGGATAGCGTCATTTAAAGAACGAGGGTCAGCAGAACGTAAAAAAAAAAAAAAAAAAAATCTGGAAAAAAACTGTGAAAAAATCCGGAGGAGCTTGCCAAAGATGAGGCCATTACGGCTCGCCTTTAGGTGTCCTCCTCGGGATAGCGTCATTTAAAGAACGAGGGTCAGCAGAAGGAATAAAAAAAAAAAAATAACGGAAAAAAAATCTAGAAAAAAACTGTGAAAAAAACCGGAGGAGCTTGCCAAAGATGAGGCCATTAAGGCTCGCCTTTAGGTGTCCTCCTCGGGATAGCGTCATTTAAAGAACGAGGGTCAGCAGAACGTAATTAAAAAAAAAAAAAAAAAAAAACTGGAAAAAAATCTGGAAAAAAACTGTGAAAAAAACCGGAGGAGCTTGCCAAAGATGAGGCCATTACGGCTCGCCTTTAGGTGTCTTCCTCGGGATAGCGTAATTTAAAGAACGAGGGTCAGCAGAACGTAAAATAAAAAAAAAAACAAAAAAACCGGAAAAAAAATCTGGAAAATAAACTGCGAAAAAAACCGGAGGAGCTTGCCAAAGATGAGGCCATTACGGCTCACCTTTAGGTGTCCTCCTCGGGATAACGTCATTTAAAGAACGAGGGTCAGCAGAACGTTTAAAAAAAAAATTCTGGAAAAAAACTGTGAAAAAAACCGGAGGAGCTTGCCAAAGATGAGGCCATTACGGCTCGCCTTTAGGTGTCCTCCTCGGGATAGCGTCATTTAAAGAACGAGGGTCAGCAGAACGTAAAAAAAAACAAAAAAAAAAAACCGGAAAAAAAATCTGGAAAAAACTGTGATAAAAACCGGAGGAGCTTGCCAAAGATGAGGCCATTATGGCTCGCCTTTAGGTGTCCTCCTCGGGATAGCGTCATTTAAAGAACGAGGGTCAGCGGAAGGTAAAAAAAAAAAAAAAAAAAAAAAAAAAAAAAAAAAAACCGGAAAAAAAAATCTGGAAAAAAACTGTGAAAAAAATCGGCGGAGCTTGCCAAAGATGAGGCCATTACGGCTCGCCTTTCGGTGTCCTCCTCGGGATAGCGTCAGTTAAAGAACGAGGGTCAGCAGAACGTATAAAAAAAAAAAAACCGGAAAAAAAAATCTGGAAAAAAACTGTGAAAAAAATCGGAGGAGCTTGCCAAAGATGAGGCCATTAAGGCTCACCTTTAGGTGTCCTCCTCGGGATAGCGTCATTTAAAGAACGAGGGTCAGCGGAAGGTAAAAAAAAAAAAAAAAATAGGAAAAAAAAATCTGGAAAAAAACTGTGAAAAAAACCGGAGGAGCTTGCCAAAGATGAGGCCATTACGGCTCGCCTTTAGGTGTCCTCCTCGGGATAGCGTAATTTAAAGAACGAGGGTCAGCAGAACGTAAAATAAAAAAAAAACAAAAAAACCGGAAAAAAAATCTGGAAAATAAACTGTGAAAAAAACCGGAAGAGCTTGGCAAAGATGAGGCCATTACGGCTCACCTTTAGGTGTCCTCCTCGGGATAACGTCATTTAAAGAACGAGGGTCAGCAGAACGTTTAAAAAAAAAAATTTGGAAAAAAACTGTGAAAAAAACCGGAGGAGCTTGCCAAAGATGAGGCCATTACGGCTCGCCTTTAGGTGTCCTCCTCGGGATAGCGTCATTTAAAGAACGAGGGTCAGCAGAACGTAAAAAAAAACAAAAAAAAACAAAAAAAAACTGGAAAAAAACTGTGAAAAAAAACCGGAGGAGCTTGCCAAAGATGAGGCCATTAAGGCTCACCTTTAGGTGTCCTCCTCGGGATAGCGTCATTTAAAGAACGAGGGTCAGCGGAAGGTAAAAAAAAAAAAAATAGGAAAAAAAAATCTGGAAAAAAACTGTGAAAAAAACCGGAGGAGCTTGCCAAAGATGAGGCCATTACGGCTCGCCTTTCGGTGTCCTCCTCGGGATAGCGTCATTTAAAGAACGAGGGTCAGCAGAACGTAATAAAAAAAAAAAAAAAACTGGAAAAAAACTGTGAAAAAAACCGGAGGAGCTTGCCAAAGATGAGGCCATTACGGCTCGCCTTTAGGTGTCCTCCTCGGGATAGCGTCATTTAAAGAACGAGGGTCAGCAAAAGGAATAAAAAAAAAAAAAACGGAAAAAAAATCTAGAAAAAAACTGTGAAAAAAACCGGAGGAGCTTGCCAAAGATGAGGCCACTACGGCTCGCCTTTAGGTGTCCTCCTCGGGATAGCGTCATTTAAAGAACGAGGGTCAGCAGAACGTAAAAAAAAAAAAAAAAAAAAAAACTGGAAAAAAATCTGGAAAAAAACTGTGAAAAAAACCGGAGGAGCTTGCCAAAGATGAGGCCATTACGGCCAGCCTTTAGGTGTCCTCCTCGGGATAGCGTAATTTAAAGAACGAGGGTCAGCAGAACGTAAAATAAACAAAAAAACAAAAAAACCGGAAAAAAAATCTGGAAAATAAACTGTGAAAAAAACCGGAGGAGCTTGCCAAAGATGAGGCCATTACGGCTCACCTTTAGGTGTCCTCCTCGGGATAACGTCATTTAAAGAACGAGGGTCAGCAGAACGTTAAAAAAAAAAAAAACTATGGAAAATAACTGTGAAAAAAACCGGAGGAGCTTGCCAAAGATGAGGCCATTACGGCTCGCCTTTAGGTGTCCTCCTCGGGATAGCGTCATTTAAAGAACGAGGGTCAGCAGAACGTAAAAAAAAAACAAAAAAAAACAAAAAAAAAAAACCGGAAAAAAAATCTGGAAAAAAACTGTGAAAAAAAACCGGAGGAGCTTGCCAAAGATGAGGCCATTAAGGCTCACCTTTAGGTGTCCTCCTCGGGATAGCGTCATTTAAAGAACGAGGGTCAGCGGAAGGTAAAAAAAAAAAAAAAAAATAGGAAAAAAAAATCTGGAAAAAAACTGTGAAAAAAACCGGAGGAGCTTGCCAAAGATGAGGCCATTACGGCTCGCCTTTCGGTGTCCTCCTCGGGATAGCGTCATTTAAAGAACGAGGGTCAGCAGAACGTAAAAAAAAAAAAAAAAAAAAAACCCCGGAAAAAAAAAACTGTGAAAAAAACCGGAGGAGCTTGCCAAAGATGAGGCCATTAAGGCTCACCTTTAGGTGTCCACCTCGGGATAGCGTCATTTAAAGAACGAGGGTCAGCATAACGTTAATTAAAAAAAAAAAAAAAAACCGAAAAAAAATCTGGAATAAAACTGTGAAAAAAACCGGAGGAGCTTGCCAAAGATGACGCCATTATGGCTCGCCTTTAGGTGTCCTCCTCGGGATAGCGTCATTTAAAGAACGAGGGTCAGCGGAAGGTAAAAAAAAAAAAAAAAAACCGGAAAAAAAATCTGGAAAAAAACTGTGAAAAAAATCGGAGGAGCTTGCCAAAGATGAGGCCATTAAGGCTCACCTTTAGGTGTCCTCCTCGGGATAGCGTCATTTAAAGAACGAGGGTCAGCGGAAAGTAAAAAAAAAATAAATAAAAAAAAAATAAAAAAAATAAAAAAAAACCGGAAAAAAAATCTCGAAAAAACTGTGAAAAAAAGCGGAAGAGCTTGCCAAAGATGAGGCCATTACGGCTCGCCTTTCGGTGTCCTCCTCGGGATAGCGTCATTTAAAGAACGAGGGTCAGCGGAAGGTAAAAAAAAAAAATAGGAAAAAAAATCTGGAATAAAACTGTGAAAAAAACCGGAGGAGCTTGCCAAAGATGAGGCCATTACGGCTCGCCTTTAGGTGTCCTCCTCGGGATAGCGTAATTTAAAGAACGAGGGTCAGCAGAACGTAAAATAAAAAAAAAACAAAAAAACCGGAAAAAAAATCTAGAAAATAAACTGTGAAAAAAACCGGAGGAGCTTGCCAAAGATGAGGCCATTACGGCTCACCTTTAGGTGTCCTCCTCGGGATAACGTCATTTAAAGAACGAGGGTCAGCAGAAAGTTTAAAAAAAAAATCTGGAAAAAAATTGTGAAAAAAACCGGAGGAGCTTGCCAAAGATGAGGCCATTACGGCTCGCCTTTAGGTGTCCTCCTCGGGATAGCGTAATTTAAAGAACGAGGGTCAGCAGAACGTAAAATAAAAAAAAAAACAAAAAAACCGGAAAAAAAATCTGGAAAATAAACTGTGAAAAAAACCGGAAGAGCTTGCCAAAGATGAGGCCATTACGGCTCACCTTTAGGTGTCCTCCTCGGGATAACGTCATTTAAAGAACGAGGGTCAGCAGAACGTTTAAAAAAAAAAATCTGGAAAAAAACTGTGAAAAAAACCGGAGGAGCTTGCCAAAGATGAGGCCATTACGGCTCGCCTTTAGGTGTCCTCCTCGGGATAGCGTCATTTAAAGAACGAGGGTCAGCAGAACGTAAAAAAAAACAAAAAAAAACAAAAAAAAACTGGAAAAAAACTGTGAAAAAAAACCGGAGGAGCTTGCCAAAGATGAGGCCATTAAGGCTCACCTTTAGGTGTCCTCCTCGGGATAGCGTCATTTAAAGAACGAGGGTCAGCGGAAGGTAAAAAAAAAAAAAAAATAGGAAAAAAAAATCTGGAAAAAAACTGTGAAAAAAACCGGAGGAGCTTGCCAAAGATGAGGCCATTACGGCTCGCCTTTCGGTGTCCTCCTCGGGATAGCGTCATTTAAAGAACGAGGGTCAGCAGAACGTAATAAAAAAAAAAAAAAAAAACTGGAAAAAAACTGTGAAAAAACCGGAGGAGCTTGCCAAAGATGAGGCCATTACGGCTCGCCTTTAGGTGTCCTCCTCGGGATAGCGTCATTTAAAGAACGAGGGTCAGCAAAAGGAATAAAAAAAAAAACGGAAAAAAAATCTAGAAAAAAACTGTGAAAAAAACCGGAGGAGCTTGCCAAAGATGAGGCCACTACGGCTCGCCTTTAGGTGTCCTCCTCGGGATACCGTCATTTAAAGAACGAGGGTCAGCAGAACGTAAAATAAAAAAAAAACAAAAAAACCGGAAAAAAAATCTGGAAAATAAACTGTGAAAAAAACCGGAGGAGCTTGCCAAAGATGAGGCCATTACGGCTCACCTTTAGGTGTCCTCCTCGGGATAACGTCATTTAAAGAACGAGGGTCAGCAGAACGTTAAAAAAAAAAAAACTATTGAAAATAACTGTGAAAAAAACTGGAGGAGCTTGCCAAAGATGAGGCCATTACGGCTCGCCTTTAGGTGTCCTCCTCGGGATAGCGTCATTTAAAGAACGAGGGTCAGCAGAACGTAAAAAAAAAACAAAAAAAAACAAAAAAAAAAACCGGAAAAAAAATCTGGAAAAAAACTGTGAAAAAAAACCGGAGGAGCTTGCCAAAGATGAGGCCATTAAGGCTCACCTTTAGGTGTCCTCCTCGGGATAGCGTCATTTAAAGAACGAGGGTCAGCGGAAGGTAAAAAAAAAAAAAAAAAAAAAATAGGAAAAAAAAATCTGGAAAAAAACTGTGAAAAAAACCGGAGGAGCTTGCCAAAGATGAGGCCATTAAGGCTCACCTTTAGGTGTCCTCCTCGGGATAGCGTCATTTAAAGAACGAGGGTCAGCGGAAAGTAAAAAAAAAAAAAAAATAAAAAAAAAATAAAAAAAAATAAAAAAAAAACCGGAAAAAAAATCTCGAAAAAACTGTGAAAAAAAGCGGAGGAGCTTGCCAAAGATGAGGCCATTACGGCTCGCCTTTCGGTGTCCTCCTCGGGATAGCGTCATTTAAAGAACGAGGGTCAGCAGAACGTAAAAAAAAAAAAAAAAAAAAAAAAAAAAAAAAAAACGGAAAAAAATCTGGACAAAAACTGTGAAAAAAATCGGAGGAGCTTGCCAAAGATGAGGCCATTACGGCTCGCCTTTAGGTGTCCTCCTCGGGATAGCGTAATTTAAAGAACGAGGGTCAGCAGAACGTAAAATAAAAAAAACAAAAAAAAAAACAAAAAAACCGGAAAAAAATCTGGAAAATAAACTGTGAAAAAAACCGGAGGAGCTTGCCAAA
>NC_142439.1:60705000-60730000 GCF_059453495.1 Arachis ipaensis | reverse complement strand
AAAAAACCGGAAAAAAATCTGGAAAATAAACTGTGAAAAAAACCGGAGGAGCTTGCCAAAGATGAGGCCATTACGGCTCGCCTTTAGGTGTCCTCCTCGGGATAGCGTAAATTAAAGAACGAGGGTCAGCAGAACGTAAAATAAAAAAAATACAAAAAAAAAAAACAAAAAAACCGGAAAAAAAATCTGGAAAATAAACTGTGAAAAAAACTGGAGGAGCTTGCCAAAGATGAGGCCATTACGGCTCACCTTTAGGTGTCCTCCTCGGGATAACGTCATTTAAAGAACGAGGGTCAGCAGAACGTTAAAAAAAAAAAAAAAAAAATCTGGAAAAAAACTGTGAAAAAAACCGGAGGAGCTTGCCAAAGATGAGGCCATTACGGCTCGCCTTTCGGTGTCCTCCTCGGGATAGCGTCATTTAAAGAACGAGGGTCAGCAGAACGTTAAAAAAAAAAAAAAAAAAAAAAAAAAAAAACTGTGAAAAAAACCGAAAAAAAAATCTGGAAAAAAAACTGTGAAAAAAACCGGAGGAGTTTGCCAAAGATGAGGCTATTACGGCTCACCTTTAGGTGTCCTCCTCGGGATAACGTCATTTAAAGAACGAGGGTCAGCAGAACGTAAAAAAAAAAAAAAAAAAAAAACCGAAAAAAAAATCTGGATAAAAAACTGTGAAAAAAACCGGAGGAGCTTGCCAAAGATGAGGCTATTACGGCTCCCCTTTAGGTGTCCTCCTCGGGATAGCTTCATTTAAAGAACGAGGGTCAGCAGAACGTAAAAAAAAAAAAAAAAAAAAAAAAAAAAAAAAAAAAAAAATCTGGAAAAAAACTGTGAAAAAAACCGGAGGAGCTTGCCAAAGATGAGGCCATTACGGCTCGCCTTTAGGTGTCCTCCTCGGGATAGCGTCATTTAAAGAACGAGGGTCAGCGGAAGGTAAAAAAAAAAAAACCGGAAAAAAAATCTGGAAAATAAAACTGTGAAAAAAAACCGGATGAGCTTGCCAAAGATGAGGCCATTACGGCTCGCCTTTCGGTGTCCTCCTCGGGATAGCGTCATTTAAAGAACGAGGGTCAGCAGAAGGTAAAAAAAAAAAAAAAAAAAAAAAAAAAAAAAAAACTGGAAAAAAATATGGAAAAAAACTGTGAAAAAAACCGGAGGAGCTTGCCAAAGATGAGGCCATTACGGCTCGCCTTTAGGTGTCCTCCTCGGGATAGCGTAATTTAAAGAACGAGGGTCAGCAGAACGTAAAATAAAAAAAAAACAAAAAAACCGGAAAAAAATCCGGAAAATAAATTGTGAAAAAAACCGGAGGAGCTTGCCAAAGATAAGGCCATTACGGCTCACCTTTAGGTGTCCTCCTCGGGATAACGTCATTTAAAGAACGAGGGTCAGCAGAACGTTTAAAAAAAAAATCTGGAAAAAGACTGTGAAAAAAACCGGAGGAGCTTGCCAAAGATGAGGCCATTACGGCTCGCCTTTAGGTGTCCTCCTCGGGATAGCGTCATTTAAAGAACGAGGGTCAGCAGAACGTAAAAAAAAAACAAAAAAAAACAAAAAAAAAAAACCAGAAAAAAAATCTGGAAAAAAACTGTGAAAAAAACCGGAGGAGCTTGCCAAAGATGAGGCCATTAAGGCTCACCTTTAGGTGTCCTCCTCGGGATAGCGTCATTTAAAGAACGAGGGTCAGCGGAAGGTAAAAAAAAAAAAAAATAGGAAAAAAAAATCTGGAAAAAAACTGTGAAAAAAACCGGAGGAGCTTGCCAAAGATGAGGCCATTACGGCTCGTCTTTCGGTGTCCTCCTCGGGATAGCGTCATTTAAAGAACGAGGGTCAGCAGAACGTTAAAAAAAAAAAAAAAAAAAAAAAAAAAACCGGAAAAAAATCTGGACAAAAACTGTGAAAAAAACCGGAGGAGCTTGCCAAAGATGAGGCCATTACGGCTCGCCTTTAGGTGTCCTCCTCGGGATAGCGTAATTTATAGAACGAGGGTCAGCAGAACGTAAAATAAAAAAAAACAAAAAAAAAAAAACAAAAAAAAAACAAAAAAACCGGAAAAAAATCTGGAAAATAAACTGTGAAAAAAACCGGAGGAGCTTGCCAAAGATGAGGCCATTACGGCTCGCCTTTAGGTGTCCTCCTCGGGATAGCGTAAATTAAAGAACGAGGGTCAGCAGAACGTAAAATAAAAAAAATACAAAAAAAAAACAAAAAAACCGGAAAAAAAATCTGGAAAATAAACTGTGAAAAAAACCGGAGGAGCTTGCCAAAGATGAGGCCATTACGGCTCACCTTTAGGTGTCCTCCTCGGGATAACGTCATTTAAAGAACGAGGGTCAGCAGAACGTTAAAAAAAAAAAAAAAAAATCTGGAAAAAAACTGTGAAAAAAACCGGAGGAGCTTGCCAAAGATGAGGCCATTACGGCTCGCCTTTCGGTGTCCTCCTCGGGATAGCGTCATTTAAAGAACGAGGGTCAGCAGAACGTTAAAAAAAAAAAAAAAAAAAAAAAAAAAACTGTGAAAAAAACCGAAAAAAAAATCTGGAAAAAAAACTGTGAAAAAAACCGGAGGAGCTTGCCAAAGATGAGGCTATTACGGCTCACCTTTAGGTGTCCTCCTCGGGATAACGTCATTTAAAGAACGAGGGTCAGCAGAACGTAAAAAAAAAAAAAAAAACCGAAAAAAAAATCTGGAAAAAAAACTGTGAAAAAAACCGGAGGAGCTTGCCAAAGATGAGGCTATTACGGCTCCCCTTTAGGTGTCCTCCTCGGGATAGCGTCATTTAAAGAACGAGGGTCAGCAGAACGTAAAAAAAAAAAAAAAAAAAAAAAAAAAAAAAAAAAATCTGGAAAAAAACTGTGAAAAAAACCGGAGGAGCTTGCCAAAGATGAGGCCATTACGGCTCGCCTTTCGGGGTCCTCCTCGGGATAGCGTCATTTAAAGAACGAGGGTCAGCGGAAGGTAAAAAAAAAAAAAAACCGGAAAAAAAATCTGGAAAATAAAACTGTGAAAAAAAACCGGAGGAGCTTGCCAAAGATGAGGCCATTACGGCTCGCCTTTCGGGGTCCTCCTCGGGATAGCGTCATTTAAAGAACGAGGGTCAGCAGAAGGTAAAAAAAAAAAAAAAAAAAAAAAAAAAAAAAAACTGGAAAAAAATATGGAAAAAAACTGTGAAAAAAACCGGAGGAGCTTGCCAAAGATGAGGCCATTACGGCTCGCCTTTAGGTGTCCTCCTCGGGATAGCGTAATTTAAAGAACGAGGGTCAGCAGAACGTAAAATAAAAAAAAAAACAAAAAAACCGGAAAAAAATCCGGAAAATAAATTGTGAAAAAAATCGGAGGAGCTTGCCAAAGATGAGGCCATTACGGCTCACCTTTAGGTGTCCTCCTCGGGATAACGTCATTTAAAGAACGAGGGTCAGCAGAACGTTTAAAAAAAAAATCTGGAAAAAGACTGTGAAAAAAACCGGAGGAGCTTGCCAAAGATGAGGCCATTACGGCTCGCCTTTAGGTGTCCTCCTCGGGATAGCGTCATTTAAAGAACGAGGGTCAGCAGAACGTAAAAAAAAACAAAAAAAAAAAAAAAAAAAACCAGAAAAAAAATCTGGAAAAAAACTGTGAAAAAAAACCGGAGGAGCTTGCCAAAGATGAGGCCATTAAGGCTCAACTTTAGGTGTCCTCCTCGGGATAGCGTCATTTAAAGAACGAGGGTCAGCGGAAGGTAAAAAAAAAAAAAAATAGGAAAAAAAAATCTGGAAAAAAACTGTGAAAAAAACCGGAGGAGCTTGCCAAAGATGAGGCCATTACGGCTCGCCTTTCGGTGTCCTCCTCGGGATAGCGTCATTTAAAGAACGAGGGTCAGCAGAACGTAAAAAAAAAAAAAAAAAACCCGGAAAAAAAAAACTGTGAAAAAAACCGGAGGAGCTTGCCAAAGATGAGGCCATTAAGGCTCACCATTAGGTGTCCTCCTCGGGATAGCGTCATTTAAAGAACGAGGGTCAGCAGAACGTTTAAAAAAAAAAAAAAAAAAAAAAAAAAAAAAAAAAAAACCGAAAAAAAAATCTGGAATAAAACTGTGAAAAAAACCGGAGCTTGCCAAAGATGAGGCCATTATGGCTCGCCTTTAGGTGTCCTCCTCGGGATAACGTCATTTAAAGAACGAGGGTCAGCAGAACGTTTAAAAAAAAAAAAAAAACCGAAAAAAAAATCTGGAAAAAAAACTGTGAAAAAAACCGGAGGAGCTTGCCAAAGATGAGGCTATTACGGCTCCCCTTTAGGTGTCCTCCTCGGGATAGCGTCATTTAAAGAACGAGGGTCAGCAGAACGTAAAAAAAAAAAAAAAAAAAAAAAAAAAAAAAAAAAAAAAATCTGGAAAAAAACTGTGAAAAAAACCGGAGGAGCTTGCCAAAGATGAGGCCATTACGGCTCGCCTTTAGGTGTCCTCCTCGGGATAGCGTCATTTAAAGAACGAGGGTCAGCGGAAGGTAAAAAAAAAAAAACCGGAAAAAAAATCTGGAAAATAAAACTGTGAAAAAAAACCGGAGGAGCTTGCCAAAGATGAGGCCATTACGGCTCGCCTTTCGGGGTCCTCCTCGGGATAGCGTCATTTAAAGAACGAGGGTCAGCAGAAGGTAAAAAAAAAAAAAAAAAAAAAAAAAAAAAAAAAAAAAAAAAAAAAAACTGGAAAAAAATATGGAAAAAAACTGTGAAAAAAACCGGAGGAGCTTGCCAAAGATGAGGCCATTACGGCTCGCCTTTAGGTGTCCTCCTCGGGATAGCGTAATTTAAAGAACGAGGGTCAGCAGAACGTAAAATAAAAAAAAAAACAAAAAAACCGGAAAAAAAATCTGGAAAATAAACTGTGAAAAAAACCGGAGGAGCTTGCCAAAGATGAGGCCATTACGGCTCACCTTTAGGTGTCCTCCTCGGGATAACGTCATTTAAAGAACGAGGGTCAGCAGAACGTTTAAAAAAAAAAATCTGGAAAAAGACTGTGAAAAAAACCGGAGGAGCTTGCCAAAGATGAGGCCATTACGGCTCGCCTTTAGGTGTCCTCCTCGGGATAGCGTCATTTAAAGAACGAGGGTCAGCAGAACGTAAAAAAAAACAAAAAAAAAAAAAACCGGAAAAAAAATCTGGAAAAAAACTGTGAAAAAAAACCGGAGGAGCTTGCCAAAGATGAGGCCATTAAGGCTCACCTTTAGGTGTCCTCCTCGGGATAGCGTCATTTAAAGAACGAGGGTCAGCGGAAGGTTAAAAAAAAAAAAAAAAAAAAAAAAAAAAAAAAAAAAAAAAAAAAAAAAAAACCGGAAAAAAAAATCTGGAAAAAAACTGTGAAAAAAAACCGGAGGAGCTTGCCAAAGATGAGGCTATCAAGGCTCACCTTTAGGTGTCCTCCTCGGGATAGCGTCATTTAAAGAACGAGGGTCAGCAGAAGGTAAAAAAAAAAAAAAAAACCGGAAAAAAAAATCTGAAAAAAAACAGGAAAAAAAATCTAGAAAAAAACTGTGAAAAAAACCGGAGGAGCTTGCCAAAGATGAGACCATTACGGCTCGCCTTTCGGTGTCCTCCTCGGGATAGCGTCATTTAAAGAACGAGGGTCAGCAGAACGTAAATAAAAAAAAAAAAAAAACCGAAAAAAAAATCTGGAAAAAAAACTGTGAAAAAAAACCGGAGGAGCTTGCCAAAGATGAGGCTATTACGGCTCACCTTTAGGTGTCCTCCTCGGGATAGCGTCATTTAAAGAACGAGGGTCAGCAGAACGTAAAAAAAAAAAAAAAAAAAAAAAAAAAAAAAATCTGGAAAAAAACTGTGAAAAAAACCGGAGGAGCTTGCCAAAGATGAGGCCATTACGGCTCGCCTTTAGGTGTCCTCCTCGGGATAGCGTCATTTAAAGAACGAGGGTCAGCAAAACGTAAAAAAAAAAAAAAAAAAAACCGAAAAAAAAATCTGGAAAAAAAACTGTGAAAAAAAACCGGAGGAGCTTGCCAAAGATGAGGCTATTACGGCTCCCCTTTAGGTGTCCTCCTCGGGATAGCGTCATTTAAAGAACGAGGGTCAGCGGAAGGTAAAAAAAAAAAAAAAACCGGAAAAAAATCTGGAAAATAAAACTGTGAAAAAAAACCGGAGGAGCTTGCCAAAGATGAGGCCATTACGGCTCGCCTTTCGGTGTCCTCCTCGGGATAGCGTCATTTAAAGAACGAGGCTCAGCAGAACGTAAAAAAAAAAAAAAAAAAAAAAAAAAAACCGAAAAAAAAAATATGGAAAAAAAACTGTGAAAAAAACCGGAGGAGCTTGCCAAAGATGAGGCCATTACGGCTCGCCTTTAGGTGTCCTCCTCGGGATAGCGTAATTTAAAGAACGAGGGTCAGCAGAACGTAAAATTAAAAAAAACAAAAAAAAAAACAAAAAAACCGGAAAAAAATCTGGAAAATAAACTGTGAAAAAAACCGGAGGAGCTTGCCAAAGATGAGGCCATTACGGCTCGCCTTTAGGTGTCCTCCTCGGGATAGCGTAAATTAAAGAACGAGGGTCAGCAGAACGTAAAATAAAAAAAATACAAAAAAAAAACAAAAAAACCGGAAAAAAAATCTGGAAAATAAACTGTGAAAAAAACCGGAGGAGCTTGCCAAAGATGAGGCCATTACGGCTCACCTTTAGGTGTCCTCCTTGGGATAACGTCATTTAAAGAACGAGGGTCAGCAGAACGTTAAAAAAAAAAAAAAAAAAATCTGGAAAAAAACTGTGAAAAAAACCGGAGGAGCTTGCCAAAGATGAGGCCATTACGGCTCGCCTTTCGGTGTCCTCCTCGGGATAGCGTCATTTAAAGAACGAGGGTCAGCAGAACGTTAAAAAAAAAAAAAAAAAAACAAAAAAAAAACTGTGAAAAAAACCGAAAAAAAAATCTGGAAAAAAAACTGTGAAAAAAACCGGAGGAGCTTGCCAAAGATGAGGCTATTACGGCTCACCTTTAGGTGTCCTCCTCGGGATAACGTCATTTAAAGAACGAGGGTCAGCAGAACGTAAAAAAAAAAAAAAAAAAAAAAAAACGAAAAAAAAATCTGGAAAAAAAACTGTGAAAAAAACCGGAGGAGCTTGCCAAAGATGATGCTATTACGGCTCCCCTTTAGGTGTCCTCCTCGGGATAGCGTCATTTAAAGAACGAGGCTCAGCAGAACGTAAAAAAAAAAAAAAAAAAAAAAAAAAAAAAAAAAAAAAAAATCTGGAAAAAAACTGTGAAAAAAACCGGAGGAGCTTGCCAAAGATGAGGCCATTACGGCTCGCCTTTAGGTGTCCTCCTCGGGATAGCGTCATTTAAAGAACGAGGGTCAGCGGAAGGTAAAAAAAAAAAAACCGGAAAAAAAATCTGGAAAATAAAACTGTGAAAAAAAACCGGAGGAGCTTGCCAAAGATGAGGCCATTACGGCTTGCCTTTCGGTGTCCTCCTCGGGATAGCGTCATTTAAAGAACGAGGATCAGCAGAACGTAAAAAAAAAAAAAAAAAAAAAAAAAAAAAAAAAAAAAAAAAAAAAAAAAAAAACTGGAAAAAAATATGGAAAAAAACTGTGAAAAAAACCGGAGGAGCTTGCCAAAGATGAGGCCATTACGGCTCGCCTTTAGGTGTCCTCCTCGGGATAGCGTAATTTAAAGAACGAGGGTCAGCAGAACGTAAAATAAAAAAAAAAACAAAAAAACCGGAAAAAAATCCGGAAAATAAATTGTGAAAAAAACCGGAGGAGCTTGCCAAAGATGAGGCCATTACGGCTCACCTTTAGGTGTCCTCCTCGGGATAACGTCATTTAAAGAACGAGGGTCAGCAGAACGTTTAAAAAAAAAATCTGGAAAAAGACTGTGAAAAAAACCGGAGGAGCTTGCCAAAGATGAGGCCATTACGGCTCGCCTTTAGGTGTCCTCCTCGGGATAGCGTCATTTAAAGAACGAGGGTCAGCAGAACGTAAAAAAAAAACAAAAAAAAACAAAAAAAAAAACCAGAAAAAAAATCTGGAAAAAAACTGTGAAAAAAAACCGGAGGAGCTTGCCAAAGATGAGGCCATTAAGGCTCACCTTTAGGTGTCCTCCTCGGGATAGCGTCATTTAAAGAACGAGGGTCAGCGGAAGGTAAAAAAAAAAAAAAAATAGGAAAAAAAAATCTGGAAAAAAACTGTGAAAAAAACCGGAGGAGCTTGCCAAAGATGAGGCCATTACGGCTCGTCTTTCGGTGTCCTCCTCGGGATAGCGTCATTTAAAGAACGAGGGTCAGCAGAACGTAAAAAAAAAAAAAAAAAAAAACCCGGAAAAAAAAAAACTGTGAAAAAAACCGGAGGAGCTTGCCAAAGATGAGGCCATTAAGGCTCACCTTTAGGTGTCCTCCTCGGGATAGCGTCATTTAAAGAACGAGGGTCAGCAGAACGTTAAAAAAAAAAAAAAAAAAAAAAAAAAAAAAAAAACCGGAAAAAAATCTGGACAAAAACTGTGAAAAAAACCGGAGGAGCTTGCCAAAGATGAGGCCATTACGGCTCGCCTTTAGGTGTCCTCCTCGGGATAGCGTAATTTATAGAACTAGGGTCAGCAGAACGTAAAATAAAAAAAAACAAAAAAAAAAACAAAAAAACCGGAAAAAAATCTGGAAAATAAACTGTGAAAAAAACCGGAGGAGCTTGCCAAAGATGAGGCCATTACGGCTCGCCTTTAGGTGTCCTCCTCGGGATAGCGTAAATTAAAGAACGAGGGTCAGCAGAACGTAAAATAAAAAAAATACAAAAAAAAAACAAAAAAACCGGAAAAAAAATCTGGAAAATAAACTGTGAAAAAAACCGGAGGAGCTTGCCAAAGATGAGGCCATTACGGCTCACCTTTAGGTGTCCTCCTCGGGATAACGTCATTTAAAGAACGAGGGTCAGCAGAACGTTAAAAAAAAAAAAAAAAATCTGGAAAAAAACTGTGAAAAAAACCGGAGGAGCTTGCCAAAGATGAGGCCATTACGGCTCGCCTTTCGGTGTCCTCCTCGGGATAGCGTCATTTAAAGAACGAGGGTCAGCAGAACGTTAAAAAAAAAAAAAAAAAAAAAAAAAAAACTGTGAAAAGAACCGGATGAGCTTGCCAAAGATGAGGCTATTACGGCTCACCTTTAGGTGTCCTCCTCGGGATAACGTCATTTAAAGAACGAGGGTCAGCAGAACGTAAAAAAAAAAAAAAAAAAAACCGAAAAAAAAATCTGGAAAAAAAACTGTGAAAAAAACCGGAGGAGCTTGCCAAAGATGAGGCTATTACGGCTCCCCTTTAGGTGTCCTCCTCGGGATAGCGTCATTTAAAGAACGAGGGTCAGCAGAACGTAAAAAAAAAAAAAAAAAAAAAAAAAAAAAAAAAAAAAAAAATCTGGAAAAAAACTGTGAAAAAAACCGGAGGAGCTTGCCAAAGATGAGGCCATTACGGCTCGCCTTTAGGTGTCCTCCTCGGGATAGCGTCATTTAAAGAACGAGGGTCAGCGGAAGGTAAAAAAAAAAAAACCGGAAAAAAAATCTGGAAAATAAAACTGTGAAAAAAAACCGGAGGAGCTTGCCAAAGATGAGGCCATTACGGCTCGCCTTTCGGGGTCCTCCTCGGGATAGCGTCATTTAAAGAACGAGGGTCAGCAGAAGGTAAAAAAAAAAAAAAAAAAACTGGAAAAAAATATGGAAAAAAACTGTGAAAAAAACCGGAGGAGCTTGCCAAAGATGAGGCCATTACGGCTCGCCTTTAGGTGTCCTCCTCGGGATAGCGTAATTTAAAGAACGAGGGTCAGCAGAACGTAAAATAAAAAAAAAACAAAAAAACCGGAAAAAAATCCGGAAAATAAATTGTGAAAAAAATCGGAGGAGCTTGCCAAAGATGAGGCCATTACGGCTCACCTTTAGGTGTCCTCCTCGGGATAACGTCATTTAAAGAACGAGGGTCAGCAGAACGTTTAAAAAAAAATCGGGAAAAAGACTGTGAATAAAACCGGAGGAGCTTGCCAAAGATGAGGCCATTACGGCTCGCCTTTAGGTGTCCTCCTCGGGATAGCGTCATTTAAAGAACGAGGGTCAGCAGAACGTAAAAAAAAAAACAAAAAAAACAAAAAAAAAAACCAGAAAAAAAATCTGGAAAAAAACTGTGAAAAAAAACCGGAGGAGCTTGCCAAAGATGAGGCCATTAAGGCTCACCTTTAGGTGTCCTCCTCGGGATAGCGTCATTTAAAGAACGAGGGTCAGCGGAAGGTAAAAAAAAAAAAAAAAATAGGAAAAAAAAATCTGGAAAAAAACTGTGAAAAAAACCGGAGGAGCTTGCCAAAGATGAGGCCATTACGGCTCGCCTTTCGGTGTCCTCCTCGGGATAGCGTCATTTAAAGAACGAGGGTCAGCAGAACGTAAAAAAAAAAAAAAAAAAACCCGGAAAAAAAAAAAACTGTGAAAAAAACCGGAGGAGCTTGCCAAAGATGAGGCCATTAAGGCTCACCATTAGGTGTCCTCCTCGGGATAGCGTCATTTAAAGAACGAGGGTCAGCAGAACGTTAAAAAAAAAAAAAAAAAAAAAAAAAAAAAAAAAAACCGAAAAAAAAATCTGGAATAAAACTGTGAAAAAAACCGGAGCTTGCCAAAGATGAGGCCATTATGGCTCGCCTTTAGGTGTCCTCCTCGGGATAGCGTCATTTAAAGAACGAGGGTCAGCGGAAGGTTAAAAAAAAAAAAAAAAAAAAAAAACCGGAAAAAAAAATCTGGAAAAAAACTGTGAAAAAAAACCGGAGGAGCTTGCCAAAGATGAGGCTATTAAGGCTCACCTTTAGGTGTCCTCCTCGGGATAGCGTCATTTAAAGAACGAGGGTCAGCAGAAGGTAAAAAAAAAAAAAAAAAACCGGAAAAAAAAAACTGAAAAAAAACAGGAAAAAAAATCTAGAAAAAAACTGTGAAAAAAACCGGAGGAGCTTGCCAAAGATGAGACCATTACGGCTCGCCTTTCGGTGTCCTCCTCGGGATAGCGTCATTTAAAGAACGAGGGTCAGCAGAACGTAAATAAAAAAAAAAAAAACCGAAAAAAAAATCTGGAAAAAAAACTGTGAAAAAAAACCGGAGGAGCTTGCCAAAGATGAGGCTATTACGGCTCACCTTTAGGTGTCCTCCTCGGGATAGCGTCATTTAAAGAACGAGGGTCAGCAGAACGTAAAAAAAAAAAAAAAAAAAAAAAAAAAAAAAAAAAAAAAAAAAAAAAAAATCTGGAAAAAAACTGTGAAAAAAACCGGAGGAGCTTGCCAAAGATGAGGCCATTACGGCTCGCCTTTAGGTGTCCTCCTCGGGATAGCGTCATTTAAAGAACGAGGGTCAGCAGAACGTAAAAAAAAAAAAAAAAAAAAAACCGAAAAAAAAATCTGGAAAAAAAACTGTGAAAAAAAACCGGAGGAGCTTGCCAAAGATGAGGCTATTACGGCTCCCCTTTAGGTGTCCTCCTCGGGATAGCGTCATTTAAAGAACGAGGGTCAGCGGAAGGTAAAAAAAAAAAAAAAACCGGAAAAAAAATCTGGAAAATAAAACTGTGAAAAAAACCGGAGGAGCTTGCCAAAGATGAGGCCATTACGGCTCGCCTTTCGGTGTCCTCCTCGGGATAGCGTCATTTAAAGAACGAGGCTCAGCAGAACGTAAAAAAAAAAAAAAAAAAAAAAAAAAAAAAAAAAAAAAAAAACCGAAAAAAAAAATATGGAAAAAAAACTGTGAAAAAAACCGGAGGAGCTTGCCAAAGATGAGGCCATTACGGCTCGCCTTTAGGTGTCCTCCTCGGGATAGCGTAATTTAAAGAACGAGGGTCAGCAGAACGTAAAATAAAAAAAAACAAAAAAAAAAAACAAAAAAACCGGAAAAAAATCTGGAAAATAAACTGTGAAAAAAACCGGAGGAGCTTGCCAAAGATGAGGCCATTACGGCTCGCCTTTAGGTGTCCTCCTCGGGATAGCGTAAATTAAAGAACGAGGGTCAGCAGAACGTAAAATAAAAAAAATACAAAAAAAAAAACAAAAAAACCGGAAAAAAAATCTGGAAAATAAACTGTGAAAAAAACCGGAGGAGCTTGCCAAAGATGAGGCCATTACGGCTCACCTTTAGGTGTCCTCCTCGGGATAACGTCATTTAAAGAACGAGGGTCAGCAGAACGTTAAAAAAAAAAAAAAAAATAGGAAAAAAAAATCTGGAAAAAAAAAAACTGTGAAAAAAACCAGAGGAGCTTGCCAAAGATGAGGCCATTAAGGCTCACCTTTAGGTGTCCTCCTCGGGATAGCGTCATTTAAAGAACGAGGGTCAGCAGAACGTTAAAAAAAAAAAAAAAAAAAAAAAAAAAAAAAAACCGGAAAAAAATCTGGACAAAAACTGTGAAAAAAACCGGAGGAGCTTGCCAAAGATGAGGCCATTACGGCTCGCCTTTAGGTGTCCTCCTCGGGATAGCGTAATTTATAGAACGAGGGTCAGCAGAACGTAAAATAAAAAAAAACAAAAAAAAAACAAAAAAAAAAACAAAAAAACCGGAAAAAAATCTGGAAAATAAACTGTGAAAAAAACCGGAGGAGCTTGCCAAAGATGAGGCCATTACGGCTCGCCTTTAGGTGTCCTCCTCGGGATAGCGTAAATTAAAGAACGAGGGTCAGCAGAACGTAAAATAAAAAAAATACAAAAAAAAAACAAAAAAACCGGAAAAAAAATCTGGAAAATAAACTTTGAAAAAAACCGGAGGAGCTTGCCAAAGATGAGGCCATTACGGCTCACCTTTAGGTGTCCTCCTCGGGATAACGTCATTTAAAGAACGAGGGTCAGCAGAACGTTAAAAAAAAAAAAAAAAAAAATCTGGAAAAAAACTGTGAAAAAAACCGGAGGAGCTTGCCAAAGATGAGGCCATTACGGCTCGCCTTTCGGTGTCCTCCTCGGGATAGCGTCATTTAAAGAACGAGGGTCAGCAGAACGTTAAAAAAAAAAAAAAAAAAAAAAAAAAAAAAAAAAACTGTGAAAAAAACCGAAAAAAAAATCTGGAAAAAAAACTGTGAAAAAAACCGGAGGAGCTTGCCAAAGATGAGGCTATTACGGCTCACCTTTAGGTGTCCTCCTCGGGATAACGTCATTTAAAGAACGAGGGTCAGCAGAACGTAAAAAAAAAAAAAAAAAACCGAAAAAAAAATCTGGAAAAAAAACTGTGAAAAAAACCGGAGGAGCTTGCCAAAGATGAGGCTATTACGGCTCCCCTTTAGGTGTCCTCCTCGGGATAGCGTCATTTAAAGAACGAGGGTCAGCAGAACGTAAAAAAAAAAAAAAAAAAAAAAAAAAAAAAAAAAAAAAAAAAAAAAAATCTGGAAAAAAACTGTGAAAAAAACCGGAGGAGCTTGCCAAAGATGAGGCCATTACGGCTCGCCTTTAGGTGTCCTCCTCGGGATAGCGTCATTTAAAGAACGAGGGTCAGCGGAAGGTAAAAAAAAAAAAAACCGGAAAAAAAATCTGGAAAATAAAACTGTGAAAAAAAACCGGAGGAGCTTGCCAAAGATGAGGCCATTACGGCTCGCCTTTCGGGGTCCTCCTCGGGATAGCGTCATTTAAAGAACGAGGGTCAGCAGAAGGTAAAAAAAAAAAAAAAAAAAAAAAAAAAAAAAAAAAACTGGAAAAAAATATGGAAAAAAACTGTGAAAAAAACCGGAGGAGCTTGCCAAAGATGAGGCCATTACGGCTCGCCTTTAGGTGTCCTCCTCGGGATAGCGTAATTTAAAGAACGAGGGTCAGCAGAACGTAAAATAAAAAAAAAAACAAAAAAACCGGAAAAAAATCCGGAAAATAAATTGTGAAAAAAATCGGAGGAGCTTGCCAAAGATGAGGCCATTACGGCTCACCTTTAGGTGTCCTCCTCGGGATAACGTCATTTAAAGAACGAGGGTCAGCAGAACGTTTAAAAAAAAAATCTGGAAAAAGACTGTGAAAAAAACCGGAGGAGCTTGCCAAAGATGAGGCCATTACGGCTCGCCTTTAGGTGTCCTCCTCGGGATAGCGTCATTTAAAGAACGAGGGTCAGCAGAACGTAAAAAAAAAACAAAAAAAAACAAAAAAAAAAAACCAGAAAAAAAATCTGGAAAAAAACTGTGAAAAAAAACCGGAGGAGCTTGCCAAAGATGAGGCCATTAAGGCTCACCTTTAGGTGTCCTCCTCGGGATAGCGTCATTTAAAGAACGAGGGTCAGCGGAAGGTAAAAAAAAAAAAAAAATAGGAAAAAAAAATCTGCAAAAAAACTGTGAAAAAAACCGGAGGAGCTTGCCAAAGATGAGGCCATTACGGCTCGCCTTTCGGTGTCCTCCTCGGGATAGCGTCATTTAAAGAACGAGGGTCAGCAGAACGTAAAAAAAAAAAAAAAAAAGAACCCGGAAAAAAAAAAACTGTGAAAAAAACCGGAGGAGCTTGCCAAAGATGAGGCCATTAAGGCTCACCATTAGGTGTCCTCCTCGGGATAGCGTCATTTAAAGAACGAGGGTCAGCAGAACGTTAAAAAAAAAAAAAAAAAAAAAAAAAAAACCGAAAAAAAAATCTGGAATAAAACTGTGAAAAAAACCGGAGCTTGCCAAAGATGAGGCCATTATGGCTCGCCTTTAGGTGTCCTCCTCGGGATAGCGTCATTTAAAGAACGAGGGTCAGCGGAAGGTTAAAAAAAAAAAAAAAAAAAAAAAAAAAAAAAAAAAAAACCGGAAAAAAAAATCTGGAAAAAAACTGTGAAAAAAAACCGGAGGAGCTTGCCAAAGATGAGGCTATTAAGGCTCACCTTTAGGTGTCCTCCTCGGGATAGCGTCATTTAAAGAACGAGGGTCAGCAGAAGGTAAAAAAAAAAAAAAAAACCGGAAAAAAAAATCTGAAAAAAAACAGGAAAAAAAATCTAGAAAAAAACTGTGAAAAAAACCGGAGGAGCTTGCCAAAGATGAGACCATTACGGCTCGCCTTTCGGTGTCCTCCTCGGGATAGCGTCATTTAAAGAACGAGGGTCAGCAGAACGTAAATAAAAAAAAAAAAAAACCGAAAAAAAAATCTGGAAAAAAAACTGTGAAAAAAAACCGGAGGAGCTTGCCAAAGATGAGGCTATTACGGCTCACCTTTAGGTGTCCTCCTCGGGATAGCGTCATTTAAAGAACGAGGGTCAGCAGAACGTAAAAAAAAAAAAAAAAAAAAAAAAAAAAAAAAAAATCTGGAAAAAAACTGTGAAAAAAACCGGAGGAGCTTGCCAAAGATGAGGCCATTACGGCTCGCCTTTAGGTGTCCTCCTCGGGATAGCGTCATTTAAAGAACGAGGGTCAGCAGAACGTAAAAAAAAAAAAAAAAAAAAAAAAAAAAAAAAAAAATCTGGAATAAAACTGTGAAAAAAACCGGAGCTTGCCAAAGATGAGGCCATTATGGCTCGCCTTTAGGTGTCCTCCTCGGGATAGCGTCATTTAAAGAACGAGGGTCAGCGGAAGGTTAAAAAAAAAAAAAAAAAAAAAAAAAAAAAAAAAAAAAAAAAAACCGGAAAAAAAAATCTGGAAAAAAAACTGTGAAAAAAAACCGGAGGAGCTTGCCAAAGATGAGGCTATTACGGCTCACCTTTAGGTGTCCTCCTCGGGATAGCGTCATTTAAAGAACGAGGGTCAGCAGAACGTAAAAAAAAAAAAAAAAAAAAAAAAAAAAAAAAATCTGGAATAAAACTGTGAAAAAAACCGGAGCTTGCCAAAGATGAGGCCATTATGGCTCGCCTTTAGGTGTCCTCCTCGGGATAGCGTCATTTAAAGAACGAGGGTCAGCGGAAGGTTAAAAAAAAAAAAAAAAAAAAAAAAAAAAAAAAAAAAAAAATCTGGAAAAAAACTGTGAAAAAAAACCGGAGGAGCTTGCCAAAGATGAGGCTATTAAGGCTCACCTTTAGGTGTCCTCCTCGGGATAGCGTCATTTAAAGAACGAGGGTCAGCAGAAGGTAAAAAAAAAAAAAAAAACCGGAAAAAAAAATCTGAAAAAAAACAGGAAAAAAAATCTAGAAAAAACTGTGAAAAAAACCGGAGGAGCTTGCCAAAGATGAGACCATTACGGCTCGCCTTTCGGTGTCCTCCTCGGGATAGCGTCATTTAAAGAACGAGGGTCAGCAGAACGTAAATAAAAAAAAAAAAACCGAAAAAAAAATCTGGAAAAAAAACTGTGAAAAAAAACCGGAGGAGCTTGCCAAAGATGAGGCTATTACGGCTCACCTTTAGGTGTCCTCCTCGGGATAGCGTCATTTAAAGAACGAGGGTCAGCAGAACGTAAAAAAAAAAAAAAAAAAAAAAAAAAAAAAAAAAAAATCTGGAAAAAAACTGTGAAAAAAACCGGAGGAGCTTGCCAAAGATGAGGCCATTACGGCTCGCCTTTAGGTGTCCTCCTCGGGATAGCGTCATTTAAAGAACGAGGGTCAGCAGAACGTAAAAAAAAAAAAAAAAAGAACCCGGAAAAAAAAAAAAACTGTGAAAAAAACCGGAGGAGCTTGCCAAAGATGAGGCCATTACGGCTCACCATTAGGTGTCCTCCTCGGGATAGCGTCATTTAAAGAACGAGGGTCAGCAGAACGTTAAAAAAAAAAAAAAAAAAAAAAAAAAAAAAAAAAACCGAAAAAAAAATCTGGAATAAAACTGTGAAAAAAACCGGAGCTTGCCAAAGATGAGGCCATTATGGCTCGCCTTTAGGTGTCCTCCTCGGGATAGCGTCATTTAAAGAACGAGGGTCAGCGGAAGGTTAAAAAAAAAAAAAAAAAAAAAAAAAAAAAAAAACCGGAAAAAAAAATCTGGAAAAAAACTGTGAAAAAAAACCGGAGGAGCTTGCCAAAGATGAGGCTATTAAGGCTCACCTTTAGGTGTCCTCCTCGGGATAGCGTCATTTAAAGAACGAGGGTCAGCAGAAGGTAAAAAAAAAAAAAAAAAACCGGAAAAAAAAATCTGAAAAAAAACAGGAAAAAAAATCTAGAAAAAAACTGTGAAAAAAACCGGAGGAGCTTGCCAAAGATGAGACCATTACGGCTCGCCTTTCGGTGTCCTCCTCGGGATAGCGTCATTTAAAGAACGAGGGTCAGCAGAACGTAAATAAAAAAAAAAAAACCGAAAAAAAATCTGGAAAAAAAACTGTGAAAAAAAACCGGAGGAGCTTGCCAAAGATGAGGCTATTACGGCTCACCTTTAGGTGTCCTCCTCGGGATAGCGTCATTTAAAGAACGAGGGTCAGCAGAACGTAAAAAAAAAAAAAAAAAAAAAAAAAAAAAAATCTGGAAAAAAACTGTGAAAAAAACCGGAGGAGCTTGCCAAAGATGAGGCCATTACGGCTCGCCTTTAGGTGTCCTCCTCGGGATAGCGTCATTTAAAGAACGAGGGTCAGCAGAACGTAAAAAAAAAAAAAAAAAAAAAGCCGAAAAAAAAATCTGGAAAAAAAACTGTGAAAAAAAACCGGAGGAGCTTGCCAAAGATGAGGCCATTACGGCTCGCCTCTCGGTGTCCTCCTCGGGATAGCGTCATTTAAAGAACGAGGCTCAGCAGAACGTAAAAAAAAAAAAAAAAAAAAAAAAAAAAAAAAAAAAAACCGAAAAAAAAAATATGGAAAAAAAACTGTGAAAAAAACCGGAGGAGCTTGCCAAAGATGAGGCTATTACGGCTCACCTTTAGGTGTCCTCCTCGGGATAGCGTCATTTAAAGAACGAGGGTCAGCAGAACGTAAAAAAAAAAAAAAAAAAAAAAAAAAAAAAAAAAAAAAAAAACCGAAAAAAAAAACTGGAAAAAAACCGGAGGAGCTTGCCAAAGATGAGGCCATTACGGCTCGCCTTTAGGTGTCCTCCTCGGGATAGCGTCATTTAAAGAACGTGGGTCAGCAGAGGGAATAAAAAAAAAAAAAAAACGGAAAAAAAATCTAGAAAAAAACTGTGAAAAAAACCGGAGGAGCTTGCCAAAGATGAGGCCATTACGGCTCGCCCTTAGGTGTCCTCCTCGGGATAGCGTGAATTAAAGAACGAGGGTCAGCAGAACGTAAAATAAAAAAAATACAAAAAAAAAACAAAAAAACCGGAAAAAAAATCTAGAAAATAAACTGTGAAAAAAACCGGAGGAGCTTGCCAAAGATGAGGCCATTACGGCTCACCTTTAGGTGTCCTCCTCGGGATAACGTCATTTAAAGAACGAGGGTCAGCAGAACGTTAAAAAAAAAAAAAAAAAAAAAAAAAAAACTGGAAAAAAACTGTGAAAAAAACCGGAGGAGCTTGCCAAAGATGAGGCCATTACGGCTCGCCTTTAGGTGTCCTCCTCGGGATAGCGTCATTTAAAGAACGAGGGTCAGCAGAACGTAAAAAAAAAAAAAAAACCGGAAAAAAAATCTGGAAAAAAACTGTGAAAAAAAACCGGAGGAGCTTGCCAAAGATGAGGCCATTACGGCTCGCCTTTCGGTGTCCTCCTCGGGATAGCGTCATTTAAAGAGCGAGGCTCAGCAGAACGTAAAAAAAAAAAAAAAAAAACCGAAAAAAAAAATATGGAAAAAAACTGTGAAAAAAACCGGAGGAGCTTGCCAAAGATGAGGCCATTACGGCTCGCCTTTAGGTGTCCTCCTCGGGATAGCGTCATTTAAAGAACGAGGGTCAGCAGAACGTAAAAAAAAAAAAAAAAAAAACGAAAAAAAGATCTGGAAAAAAAACTGTGAAAAAAAACCGGAGGAGCTTGCCAAAGATGAGGCTATTACGGCTCCCCTTTAGGTGTCCTCCTCGGGATAGCGTCATTTAAAGAACGAGGGTCAGCGGAAGGTAAAAAAAAAAAACCGGAAAAAAAATCTGGAAAATAAAACTGTGAAAAAAAACCGGAGGAGCTTGCCAAAGATGAGGCCATTACAGCTCGCCTTTCGGTGTCCTCCTCGGGATAGCGTCATTTAAAGAACGAGGCTCAGCAGAACGTAAAAAAAAAAAAAAAAAAAAAAAAAAACCGAAAAAAAAATATGTAAAAAAAACTGTGAAGAAAACCGGAGGAGCTTGCCAAAGATGAGGCTATTACGGCTCACCTTTAGGTGTCCTCCTCGGGATAGCGTCATTTAAAGAACGAGGGTCAGCAGAACGTAAAAAAAAAAAAAAAAAAAAAAAAAAAAAAAAACCGGAGGAGCTTGCCAAAGATGAGGCCATTACGGCTCGCCTTTAGGTGTCCTCCTCGGGATAGCGTCATTTAAAGAACGAGGGTCAGCAGAACGTAAAAAAAAAACAAAAAAAAACAAAAAAAAAAAACCAGAAAAAAAATCTGGAAAAAAACTGTGAAAAAAAACCGGAGGAGCTTGCCAAAGATGAGGCCATTAAGGCTCACCTTTAGGTGTCCTCCTCGGGATAGCGTCATTTAAAGAACGAGGGTCAGCGGAAGGTAAAAAAAAAAAAAAAAATAGGAAAAAAAAATCTGGAAAAAAACTGTGAAAAAAACCGGAGGAGCTTGCCAAAGATGAGGCCATTACGGCTCGCCTTTCGGTGTCCTCCTCGGGATAGCGTCATTTAAAGAACGAGGGTCAGCAGAACGTAAAAAAAAAAAAAAAAAGAACCCGGAAAAAAAAAAAACTGTGAAAAAAACCGGAGGAGCTTGCCAAAGATGAGGCCATTAAGGCTCACCATTAGGTGTCCTCCTCGGGATAGCGTCATTTAAAGAACGAGGGTCAGCAGAACGTTAAAAAAAAAAAAAAAAAAAAAAAAAAAAAAAAAACCGAAAAAAAAATCTGGAATAAAACTGTGAAAAAAACCGGAGCTTGCCAAAGATGAGGCCATTATGGCTCGCCTTTAGGTGTCCTCCTCGGGATAGCGTCATTTAAAGAACGAGGGTCAGCGGAAGGTTAAAAAAAAAAAAAAAAAAAAAAAAAAAAAAAAACCGGAAAAAAAAATCTGGAAAAAAACTGTGAAAAAAAACCGGAGGAGCTTGCCAAAGATGAGGCTATTAAGGCTCACCTTTAGGTGTCCTCCTCGGGATAGCGTCATTTAAAGAACGAGGGTCAGCAGAAGGTAAAAAAAAAAAAAAAAACCGGAAAAAAAAATCTGAAAAAAAACAGGAAAAAAAATCTAGAAAAAAACTGTGAAAAAAACCGGAGGAGCTTGCCAAAGATGAGACCATTACGGCTCGCCTTTCGGTGTCCTCCTCGGGATAGCGTCATTTAAAGAACGAGGGTCAGCAGAACGTAAATAAAAAAAAAAAAACCGAAAAAAAAATCTGGAAAAAAAACTGTGAAAAAAAACCGGAGGAGCTTGCCAAAGATGAGGCTATTACGGCTCACCTTTAGGTGTCCTCCTCGGGATAGCGTCATTTAAAGAACGAGGGTCAGCAGAACGTAAAAAAAAAAAAAAAAAAAAAAAAAAAAAAAAAAAAAAATCTGGAAAAAAACTGTGAAAAAAACCGGAGGAGCTTGCCAAAGATGAGGCCATTACGGCTCGCCTTTAGGTGTCCTCCTCGGGATAGCGTCATTTAAAGAACGAGGGTCAGCAGAACGTAAAAAAAAAAAAAAAAAAGAACCCGGAAAAAAAAAAACTGTGAAAAAAACCGGAGGAGCTTGCCAAAGATGAGGCCATTAAGGCTCACCATTAGGTGTCCTCCTCGGGATAGCGTCATTTAAAGAACGAGGGTCAGCAGAACGTTAAAAAAAAAAAAAAAAAAAAAAAAAAAAAAAAAAACCGAAAAAAAAATCTGGAATAAAACTGTGAAAAAAACCGGAGCTTGCCAAAGATGAGGCCATTATGGCTCGCCTTTAGGTGTCCTCCTCGGGATAGCGTCATTTAAAGAACGAGGGTCAGCGGAAGGTTAAAAAAAAAAAAAAAAAAAAAAAAAAAAAAAAAAAAACCGGAAAAAAAAATCTGGAAAAAAACTGTGAAAAAAAACCGGAGGAGCTTGCCAAAGATGAGGCTATTAAGGCTCACCTTTAGGTGTCCTCCTCGGGATAGCGTCATTTAAAGAACGAGGGTCAGCAGAAGGTAAAAAAAAAAAAAAAAAACCGGAAAAAAAAATCTGAAAAAAAACAGGAAAAAAAATCTAGAAAAAAACTGTGAAAAAAACCGGAGGAGCTTGCCAAAGATGAGACCATTACGGCTCGCCTTTCGGTGTCCTCCTCGGGATAGCGTCATTTAAAGAACGAGGGTCAGCAGAACGTAAATAAAAAAAAAAAAACCGAAAAAAAAATCTGGAAAAAAAACTGTGAAAAAAAACCGGAGGAGCTTGCCAAAGATGAGGCTATTACGGCTCACCTTTAGGTGTCCTCCTCGGGATAGCGTCATTTAAAGAACGAGGGTCAGCAGAACGTAAAAAAAAAAAAAAAAAAAAAAAAAAAAAAAAAAAAAAAAAAAATCTGGAAAAAAACTGTGAAAAAAACCGGAGGAGCTTGCCAAAGATGAGGCCATTACGGCTCGCCTTTAGGTGTCCTCCTCGGGATAGCGTCATTTAAAGAACGAGGGTCAGCAGAACGTAAAAAAAAAAAAAAAAAAAAACCGAAAAAAAAATCTGGAAAAAAAACTGTGAAAAAAAACCGGAGGAGCTTGCCAAAGATGAGGCCATTACGGCTCGCCTCTCGGTGTCCTCCTCGGGATAGCGTCATTTAAAGAACGAGGCTCAGCAGAACGTAAAAAAAAAAAAAAAAAAAAAAAAAAAAAAAAAAACCGAAAAAAAAAATATGGAAAAAAAACTGTGAAAAAAACCGGAGGAGCTTGCCAAAGATGAGGCTATTACGGCTCACCTTTAGGTGTCCTCCTCGGGATAGCGTCATTTAAAGAACGAGGGTCAGCAGAACGTAAAAAAAAAAAAAAAAAAAAAAAAAAAAAAAAAAAAAAACCGAAAAAAAAAACTGGAAAAAAACCGGAGGAGCTTGCCAAAGATGAGGCCATTACGGCTCGCCTTTAGGTGTCCTCCTCGGGATAGCGTCATTTAAAGAACGAGGGTCAGCAGAACGTAAATAAAAAAAAAAAAACCGAAAAAAAAATCTGGAAAAAAAACTGTGAAAAAAAACCGGAGGAGCTTGCCAAAGATGAGGCTATTACGGCTCACCTTTAGGTGTCCTCCTCGGGATAGCGTCATTTAAAGAACGAGGGTCAGCAGAACGTAAAAAAAAAAAAAAAAAAAAAAAAAAAAAAAAAAAACTGGAAAAAAACTGTGAAAAAAACCGGAGGAGCTTGCCAAAGATGAGGCCATTACGGCTCGCCTTTAGGTGTCCTCCTCGGGATAGCGTCATTTAAAGAACGAGGGTCAGCAGAACGTAAAAAAAAAAAAAAAAAAAAACCGAAAAAAAAATCTGGAAAAAAAACTGTGAAAAAAAACCGGAGGAGCTTGCCAAAGATGAGGCCATTACGGCTCGCCTCTCGGTGTCCTCCTCGGGATAGCGTCATTTAAAGAACGAGGCTCAGCAGAACGTAAAAAAAAAAAAAAAAAAAAAAAAAAAAAAAAAAACCGAAAAAAAAAATATGGAAAAAAAACTGTGAAAAAAACCGGAGGAGCTTGCCAAAGATGAGGCTATTACGGCTCACCTTTAGGTGTCCTCCTCGGGATAGCGTCATTTAAAGAACGAGGGTCAGCAGAACGTAAAAAAAAAAAAAAAAAAAAAAAAAAAAAAAAAAAAAACCGAAAAAAAAAACTGGAAAAAAACCGGAGGAGCTTGCCAAAGATGAGGCCATTACGGCTCGCCTTTAGGTGTCCTCCTCGGGATAGCGTCATTTAAAGAACGTGGGTCAGCAGAGGGAATAAAAAAAAAAAAAACGGAAAAAAAATCTAGAAAAAAACTGTGAAAAAAACCGGAGGAGCTTGCCAAAGATGAGGCCATTACGGCTCGCCTTTAGGTGTCCTCCTCGGGATAGCGTGAATTAAAGAACGAGGGTCAGCAGAACGTAAAATAAAAAAAATACAAAAAAAAAACAAAAAAACCGGAAAAAAAATCTAGAAAATAAACTGTGAAAAAAACCGGAGGAGCTTGCCAAAGATGAGGCCATTACGGCTCACCTTTAGGTGTCCTCCTCGGGATAACGTCATTTAAAGAACGAGGGTCAGCAGAACGTTAAAAAAAAAAAAAAAAAAAAAAAACTGGAAAAAAACTGTGAAAAAAACCGGAGGAGCTTGCCAAAGATGAGGCCATTACGGCTCGCCTTTAGGTGTCCTCCTCGGGATAGCGTCATTTAAAGAACGAGGGTCAGCAGAACGTAAAAAAAAAAAAAAAACCGGAAAAAAAATCTGGAAAAAAACTGTGAAAAAAAACCGGAGGAGCTTGCCAAAGATGAGGCCATTACGGCTCGCCTTTCGGTGTCCTCCTCGGGATAGCGTCATTTAAAGAGCGAGGCTCAGCAGAACGTAAAAAAAAAAAAAAAAAAAACCGAAAAAAAAATATGGAAAAAAACTGTGAAAAAAACCGGAGGAGCTTGCCAAAGATGAGGCCATTACGGCTCGCCTTTAGGTGTCCTCCTCGGGATAGCGTCATTTAAAGAACGAGGGTCAGCAGAACGTAAAAAAAAAAAAAAAAAACGAAAAAAAAATCTGGAAAAAAAACTGTGAAAAAAAACCGGAGGAGCTTGCCAAAGATGAGGCTATTACGGCTCCCCTTTAGGTGTCCTCCTCGGGATAGCGTCATTTAAAGAACGAGGGTCAGCGGAAGGTAAAAAAAAAAAACCGGAAAAAAAATCTGGAAAATAAAACTGTGAAAAAAAACCGGAGGAGCTTGCCAAAGATGAGGCCATTACAGCTCGCCTTTCGGTGTCCTCCTCGGGATAGCGTCATTTAAAGAACGAGGCTCAGCAGAACGTAAAAAAAAAAAAAAAAAAAAAAAAAAAAAAACCGAAAAAAAAATATGTAAAAAAAACTGTGAAGAAAACCGGAGGAGCTTGCCAAAGATGAGGCTATTACGGCTCACCTTTAGGTGTCCTCCTCGGGATAGCGTCATTTAAAGAACGAGGGTCAGCAGAACGTAAAAAAAAAAAAAAAAAAAAAAAAAAAAAAAAAAAAAAAAAAAAAAAAAAAAAAAAAAAAAAAAAAAAAAAAAACCGAAAAAAAAATCTGGAAAAAAACCGGAGGAGCTTGCCAAAGATGAGGCCATTACGGCTCGCCTTTAGGTGTCCTCCTCGGGATAGCGTCATTTAAAGAACGAGGGTCAGCAGAAGGAATAAAAAAAAAAAAAAACGGAAAAAAAATCTAGAAAAAAACTGTGAAAAAAACCGGAGGAGCTTGCCAAAGATGAGGCCATTACGGCTCGCCTTTAGGTGTCCTCCTCGGGATAGCGTAAATTAAAGAACGAGGGTCAGCAGAACGTAAAATAAAAAAATACCAAAAAAAAAAAACAAAAAAACCGGAAAAAAAATCTGGAAAATAAACTGTGAAAAAAACCGGAGGAGCTTGCCAAAGATGAGGCCATTACGGCTCACCTTTAGGTGTCCTCCTCGGGATAACGTCATTTAAAGAACGAGGGTCAGCAGAACGTTAAAAAAAAAAAAAAAAAAAAAAAAAAAAAAAAAAAAAAAAATCTGGAAAAAAACTGTGAAAAAAACCGGAGGAGCTTGCCAAAGATGAGGCCATTACGGCTCGCCTTTAGGTGTCCTCCTCGGGATAGCGTCATTTAAAGAACGAGGGTCAGCAGAACGTAAAAAAAAAAAAAAAAAAAAAAAAAAAAAAAAAAAAAAAAAAAAACCGGAAAAAAAAAATCTGGAAAAAAACTGTGAAAAAAAACCGGAGGAGCTTGCCAAAGATGAGGCCATTACGGCTCGCCTTTCGGTGTCCTCCTCGGGATAGCGTCATTTAAAGAGCGAGGCTCAGCAGAACGTAAAAAAAAAAAAAAAAAAAAAAAAAAAAAAAAAAAAAAAACCGAAAGAAAATATGGAAAAAAAAACTGTGAAAAAAACCGGAGGAGCTTGCCAAAGATGAGGCTATTACGGCTCACCTTTAGGTGTCCTCCTCGGGATAGCGTCATTTAAAGAACGAGGGTCAGCAGAACGTATAAAAAAAAAAAAAATCGGAAAAAAATCTGGAATAAAACAGTGAAAAAAAACCGGA